>NW_015505833.1:457034-478734 GCF_001515645.1 Sinocyclocheilus grahami
AAACATTTGGGATAATGTAAGCACACAAGTCAGCAAAATATATAACACTGTTCTATTGGTTTTTGGATATTTTAATAAAAAAATATTACAGTGCCTTTAAGACAGCCATAAATATTGAAATATTACAGTTAAAATGTAAAAAATATAGTAATTTTTGCATTTATTTAGTAACAACAACAACAAATATAGCTGCAAGCAGTAATTAAGGGGCCAAGCACTACAGAAGCAAAACATCAGACCAACTGCAGCAATGAGTAATTGAAGCCATTTTAGTCAAAATGCCTGAAAAATCAAATACATCCACTAGTAATATGATTTAATGGCTTATCACTTTTGACCAATAGGTGGCGGTGTCATCAAATCGATGTGGTGTGTTCTGTGTGAGGTGACAATGGCACACACACAGTTTGGTGTCAATATGTCAAAGCTTTGCTGAGATACAGCCTCAGACGTAGTCTGGCATCATGCCTCAAATTTGTTGCGGTGCTATACAAAAACGGTTTTGTCTGTCAACACGAAATCTGTAACTTTTTGCCAGCATTGTCTGAAGATGATCTGAGCCAATTTTGGTGAAAATCAGACAAACCGTCTAGGACAAGTTTGAAATTTTTTTCAAACGATTAAAAAAATCCCTAAAAATCTTGACCCATGGAATTTAAAATTTTGGTACTGAAGATGAGCTGAGCCAATTTTGGTGAAAATCAGACAAACCGTCTAGGACAAGTTCGAAATTTTTTTTCAAACTATTAAAAAAATCCCTAAAAATCTTGACCCATGGAATTTAAAATTTTGGTGTCCATTTGACGCGGCATGAGCCAAGAAACTTTATGGCTCAAAAGTTATTAGCATAAATATACAGTGGGGCAAATAAGTATTTGATACACTGCCGATTTTTCAAGTTTTCCCACTTACAAAGAATGGAGAGAGTCTCTCACAGTTGAGGTGTACCTACGATGGAAATTACAGATCTCTCCATTCTTTGTAAGTGGGAAAACTTGAAAAATCGGCAGTGTATCAAATACTTATTTGCCCCACTGTAAGTGCAACTTTGAGCTGTTGGTGGTGCTAGAGGGTCTGAGTTAGAGACTCCAAACTTGCTATGGTGACCGATCAGACTGTCCTCTATCTGTGCGCCAAATTTCATAACTTTCCCACAAGCTGCTCTATGGGCTGCTATAGACTTCCAGAGCGGAAGGCGGCGGCGGCCTGGATACTAGTAAAATCTGTATATTGAATAATACGTGTCAAATAATGTTCCTAGTCTTTTCTTCCTGCGGGGGAAGCATCCCAGCCAGAAACTACAATTGTTTACTATCAATTCAATGGAAATTAAACTAAATACAATTTATTGTGTAACCAAAATACCAATAAGTTTAAGTGTGACTTTTAATTATAAACAACCCCGAAATACACCGGGACTCTTATTTTGAAATATCTATACTATTGCAGGCTAAAATATGCATACTTACAACAGTTTAAAACCTATTATATAAATATCATAAAGTTGACTATCATAATTCATCAACTAGAGTTCATAAGCAATTGCTTGGCATAAATGTGCGCTATTCATTGACTGAGAATCACTTTGAAGCAGTCTGAACTCTGAAGCGCCGCCTTGTGACACTGCAGAACTCTTTTTTCAAATCTAGGCAAATCATGCAACCCTAGATTACAGTGAGTTTCTGACTATCTTTTTTCACTCTTTATCTACATGTGGGAGTGTAAGGAAAACGAATTTACAAAAGGAACAAACCATGGGTTGAAGAACACTGTAAAGGGCAAAAGCTAGAGGACAGGCTGACCTGGAAGATCTCTTTCAGGTCCTGTACCGTGGCCTCGAGCTTGATGACGGGAATCTTCCCAGCTGCCATCTGCTTACACCTCTGCTCCACGTCCAACAGAGAGAGAGCGCTACGACACACACAGCACTGCAGCTCAGCTAGATGTCACTACTTAGTTTAAAGCATCTCAAATAAACAGCAGGTAAAGTACAGTCGACTACTGGCTCACATCAGGGGCTGGAAAGGGAACAGACGGTGTTTACTTGTTTTGGAGCTGGTAATCACAGTACAGGCCCGTGTCAGAGACTCCCTCTCGACACACGCGAGCGCTGAAGAGATTCTCCATCACACTCGCTAACACACACGCTCCGGTGCGCCACACCACCTACAGCACAGACACACTCACTGTCAATCACAGCAAAACATGCCCAGAATCTATCAAATATGTGTGTGTGTGTGTATGTTAGACCGGCTTAATGTGTTTATGTGGTATGTTAGACTAGTTTAAGTGTTTATGTAGTTAATAAAACCTTACTTGTATCACACTTGACGTGTTCATTGTTTACTCATAACCGGAGTCAATAATCATGCAGATTTACGTTACAAACTTATAGAATTGTACAGTAAGAAGGTTATTTCCTTTAACCAGGAAATTAACGTTCTTAGAATTGACAAGACGGTTGACCCTGAGTGGTCAGCTAAATATCTACAGTGGATCTAAAATATGAATAGTTAATTATAACTAGTTATGGTTAATTATTCATATTTCCCCATGAGCTGATCCGCTACACAAATAATGTTCCTAGTCTTTTCTTCCTGCGGGGGAAGCATCCCAGCCAGAAACTACAATTGTTTACTATCAATTCAATGGAAATTAAACTAAATACAATTTATTGTGTAACCAAAATACCAATAAGTTTAAGTGTGACTTTTAATTATAAACAACCCCGAAATACACCGGGACTCTTATTTTGAAATATCTATACTATTGCAGGCTAAAATATGCATACTTACAGCAGTTTAAAACCTATTATATAAATATCATAAAGTAGACATTATCATAATTCATCAACTTGAGTTCATAAGCAATCGCTTGGCATAAATGTGCGCTATTCATTGACTGAGAATCACTTTGAAGCAGTCTGAACTCTGAAGCGCCGCCTTGTGACACTGCAGAACTCTTTTTTCAAATCTAGGCAAATCATGCAACCCTAGATTACAGTGAGTTTCTGACTATCTTTTTTCACTCTTTATCTACATGTGGGAGTGTAAGGAAAACGAATTTACAAAAGGAACAAA
Source organism: Sinocyclocheilus grahami (assembly GCF_001515645.1). Lineage (NCBI taxonomy): Eukaryota > Metazoa > Chordata > Actinopteri > Cypriniformes > Cyprinidae > Sinocyclocheilus > Sinocyclocheilus grahami. Next base: position 460,115 of record NW_015505833.1, read on the forward strand.
CCATGGGTTGAAGAACACTGTAAAGGGCAAAAGCTAGAGGACAGGCTGACCTGGAAGATCTCTTTCAGGTCCTGTACCGTGGCCTCGAGCTTGATGACGGGAATCTTCCCAGCTGCCATCTGCTTACACCTCTGCTCCACGTCCAACAGAGAGAGAGCGCTACGACACACACAGCACTGCAGCTCAGCTAGATGTCACTACTTAGTTTAAAGCATCTCAAATAAACAGCAGGTAAAGTACAGTCGACTACTGGCTCACATCAGGGGCTGGAAAGGGAACAGACGGTGTTTACTTGTTTTGGAGCTGGTAATCACAGTACAGGCCCGTGTCAGAGACTCCCTCTCGACACACGCGAGCGCTGAAGAGATTCTCCATCACACTCGCTAACACACACGCTCCGGTGCGCCACACCACCTACAGCACAGACACACTCACTGTCAATCACAGCAAAACATGCCCAGAATCTATCAAATAAAGCTTATGAAATAGATAAAAAATAACAACATCATACTATTCAACATCAGCATCAAATATTAGAAAACTATTATTATTTGATATTTATGTTTTTAGGGTGAAATATTATTCAGACATGTTATTGAGAGTTAACTCTTTGAGACTCAAAAGCTGGCACCTGTCTCCCCTCCAGCGAGTCAAAACCCAGCAGCTGCAGTTCACAGTCCTCCACAAGAGGGCGACTTAGGTCCCACAGAGCTCCATTCACTCTGCTCGCCACTGCACCTTTAACACTGCAAACACACACAGATACACACATTATGGCAGAACTAACAATTAGTAACAACAGTCTAAAGCAGCACTTAAAATAAAAAATATGAAAATAAAAATAAAAATTAAATATTGGTGAAGGATTTACTTAATTATCTGTGAAATTTGCTAGCAATTTCTGAGTGAAAACAGCAAAAAAAAAAAAATTTTTATTAAATAAAAAATATTGGTGTAAGATTTAATTAACTCTGAAATTGAGCAATTTCTGAGTGAAAACAGCAAAAATAAATAAATAAATACAAATATTGGTGTAGGACTTAATTATCTGTGACATTTATTAGCAATTTCTGAGTGAACAGCAAAAAATAAATAAATAAATAAAAATATTGGTGCAGGATTTACTCAATTATCTGTGAAATATACTAGCAATGAGTGAAAGCTGAGTGAAAACAAGATACATACAAACATACAAGAAGATACTCACATTATGGCAGAACTAATCATTAGTAACAACAGTCCAAAGCAGCACTTAAAATACAAAATATGAAAATAAAAATAGAAAATAAAATATTGGTGTAGGATTTACTTAATTATCTGTGAACTTTGCTAGCAATTTCTGAGTGAAATCAGCAATAAATAAAAATATTGGTGTAGGATTTACCAAATTATCTGAGAAATATACTAGCAATGAGTAAAAACTGAGTGAAAACAGGATAAAAACTAAAAAGTAGTAGAAAGACTGTTTTATTTATAATCTGTTTTATTTACAATTTCATTAAATTATTTATTTTTTCCCTCATCTGGGGGCCTTCACCAAACTTAGTATAACTTAACTTAACTTAAAATAATTCAAATTAATATATCAATACAAAGAATATGACTAATATTAATAAATGTTTTTATTAAAATTTTATATATATATATGGGCTTTGAAAATTGTGTTGGGACAATGCGAGACCTTCGAGTCAAAAAGGTTGACAATTACTGCTCTAAAGTACGGTTCACAGCAAGTCAGGAGGCTTATATTTACCGTTCACTCTTGGCGATCTGTAACGGCGAGGTCACACCAGCTGACCCTTTGACCGTCCGGCCGTCAGCCAATCGGATGGTCAGATCCGCTCTCGATGCCTTGTGCTCCTCAGCAGCTTCAGTCGCAAGCCGATCACAGAGAGACTGTAAGATCCGCAAGCGCTGGGTCTGACAGGCAGACGGATGCAGCTGGAACAGAGAGAGAGCATGTAACCAGTCACTGTGCAAGCACTACCTCAGAGGTAAATATGAGGGAGGGCTGGAGATAAACCACTGGAATTCTGTAGTCTCAGACAAACTTTACAACTGTACTAAACTGAGGTATTTAATCACACGCACACTTTACATTTAGCAGACGCTTTTATCCAAAGCAACTTACAAATGAGGACACTGGAAGCAATCAAAATCAACAAAAGAGCAATGATATGCAAGTGCTAGAACAAGTCTCCGTTAGCTTAACACAGTACACGTAGCAAGGGGTTTTAAATAATATAATAAATGAAAAGAAAATAGATAGAATACAAGCAGCAAATGCATAGAGTGCAAGTCTAAAAGGGAGGTCCTAGTACTGAGCCCTGAGGCACCCCAGTAGCTAGATGTTGTGACTTGGACACCTCACCTCTCCAAGATACTTTGAAGGACCTATCTGAGAGGTAAGACTCAAACCACTGGCGTGCGGTTCCTGAGAAGCCATTTTCCAATAGGGTTGACAGGAGAATCTGGTGGTTAACCGTGTCAAAAGCAGCGGACAGATCCAGCAAGATAAGTATAGAAGACTTGGAAGCAACTGAGAGCAAGGCAGTCTCGGTCGAATGTCCACTTCTGAAGCCAGACTGGTTGCTGTCCAGGAGGTTGTTCTGTGTGAGAAAGGCTGAGACTTGGTTGAACAACTCGTTCAAGTGTTTTTGCAATGAAAGGTAGAAGGGAAACCGGTCTGTAGTTCTCTAAAAGAGATGGGTTAAGGGTCGGTTTCTTAAGTAGTGGGGTAATACGAGCCTTATGACTTTTAAACCCGTCTTTGGAAAAAAAAAAAGAAAAGAAAAAAGTAATACCTCAAGATCAGAGAACTAAATTAATTGGTATCAATGGCATAAATAGATCAGACTGACCACATACTGAATCTTTCATAACAACATACAGTGAGGCCCACAAATCTGAGACCACTACTGAAAATATGCTGCGTTAATTACATTACGAATTACCAACCAGAATTAGAATTAAGAATTGAACTAAAAATGAATTTGAATGGTCAGTGTCTCCTTTGCTTTAATGACAGCAGCACTGAACTAAACCTGATGATCATGTTCTCCAGCATGCTCTGAGATGATTCAGAAGAGCAGTCACACTTCTTATAATACTGCCTTGAATTAGATGTGTTTTCTGCCCGAGATTAAAATGAATACATGTGGTCTGACATGAATCTGTACTTGTACAATTTACACTACACTAGTCTTCACAGAGAGCTTTTCATATCTGCAGATATGAACACATGTACAATAAATAAAAAAATACATAAAAACCAAAACAATGCACAATACATAAAATGCATGCATACACACAAAAGTTATAGTTCAAAATGTATCCAGAACTTGCATTATCGCTTTATACAAAAGCTATGTTAAGCAAAGACAGCCTAAAACGAGTCAGTCAGATGATTGTGTCACACTGAGCATCACTGCATCATCTCCATCAGTCCTGCACACCTTCCCGTAGCTTCTGCTGCCGCGGACCAACGCCTGACAGACGCGCCGCCTCCACAACACAGCCACGAACATTTCACGCAAAGCTACGGCTCGTGGTTTCTCCTACAAACACCAAACGTTGCCCTCTCTCAGCGGGCCGCCATTTTCCCGGAACTACTACACCGTCACAGAACAAGAGCCCCGATTCGCCGAAAAATTCGAAGGAGGGCGGGCTCTGTGTGCGCAACAACCAATGAGAAGCGAAGCCAGACGTGCGTCACGAGCGTCCGCTCAGTGCGTAAGAAAACACATTAACTGAGAGCACTCTCCTGCATGCGAACACACGCCACATCCAAATACACGGACTTCACGGAGGACTGGAAAAACAGACAACGGTGCAGGTTTATGAACGCAACACTATATCGAACCAAAGCAAAAGAAAATATATATTTAGAGAAACAAGCTCAAGTTAAACCCCTCTGCTCCATCACTTGTGTCTCCAGTTGCCTGAGCACGTGCACTCACTACACCACCCTGTTATTGCTACAGCATCCTAGAGACGAAATGCACAACACACTTTTATATGTCTAATTGATAACTAGTGCACTAATGCGTGCTGTCTCCTGAAGGACACAGTATTGATAGGAGCATTCACTATAGATAAACAAGAGTTAAAAATGTTTACTATGCAGTAACATTTGAAGCTCAGTAATCTGACTCGCTGTATTGAACAGTTAACGCACATAAGTGTGTTTCAGACACAAAGCAAATGTGTAAATCTGATTTTGGTATCTGTTTGCATTGTATTAAACCACAGTCCTTCATCATTAGCTGTCTTTAGTTCTGTGCAAACACAGTGTAAACTTAAAGGTACACTCTCAAAAAATGCTGTTTTTTTTAAAGGTACATTTTTGTTACTTTTAGGTATTAATATGTACCTTTAAGTACAATTATGTACCTCTTTTTCCTTTCTGAGAGTGTACAGCGAGTGTTTTATATTTTCATGATCTACTGGTCAGTGAAAAGCCTAACATTGGGGAAAATGAGTGACCCTTCCCTGCCGGAGGATTGCTAAATTTACAAAACTAAGCCAAATTCAACAAGTGCACAATTTTGTTTCTTTCCAGATATGAACACCACAATCAAGTAATCACTGATCATCATCAGTGACATTAAATAAACTATACAATACTGTGACAATGTTTGGAAGCACATACAATTTCAGTGATCATTAAGGATTCCAATGTGAAAAATGAGGATCTCCTCCAATTGACATGACATCTGATGATGCTTAGCTGGATATGTGTGCAGAATTCCCTTTTAGTGGATAGGAATACACCACAACAACACGATATGTCGTTGGTGTGGAGAAATTACTAGTCTACTCTGTGTTGTCCCTAACCTCTGGAAGGATAAGTGTCAGGAATATAAATGCAAAAGAAAAGAAAAAAACAGAACTTGGGAGATGTAAACACAGTTGTTTAAATTTGCTGTTTGTTCAGTTTCTTAATACAGAGCTTACCATCAATCATCAATATCATTACTGTGGGGCCACAAAACTCAAGCCTGCATTTACCAATAGAAAACAAACTCTGTATTTGCAAAGAAAATTGATATGGTCCCGTTGCGCCTGTTTGAAGGTTGCTGCAGAACAATTAGGCACTTCAAGGTTTTGTTTTCTGAGAATAGTGCTGTACATTAGTTTGATTAACCAGTCTATCCGGACAGCTATCTGTACCTTTGATATGACTGAATGAAACCAGATTTTACTGCAAATTTGAGAAGTAAACCTGTGGTGCAGCTGGTACAAAACGCATAGAAGTTGATCGAACTGAAGGAGTGGCTCACAATTTCACATTTCTGTCACCACTGAAGACTCACTGCATTTAAGCATCCTGCAGATTCATTATGAATTTCATTGCTTGTGCATAACATGTTGATGTGCAACAAAGCTGGCACTGCAAATACTGTTAAATAAGTGTGTAGGTTCTTTGAAATACTCCTTGTGTAAAACACTCTACAATGAATGCACATGTTGTCCAAATGAAGACACCAAACCACGCTCCTCAAATATTCAACATTTCTGCACTTGAAGGAAACATTTCAACTATTTTGTTCTTACACAATGCATGCAAACTACAATGATGTACAGGTTGTATTCACATTTAAGTTGTCAAACATTTGTTTTTTGAAAAGCAGTGCATCAACATTGTTGTGAAAGGATGTAGTATTTGATTTAGTTTTAGGAACAATGCATTCTGAAAATGCAATGCATGAAAGTGTGGCTTGTGTAGAACACAAAGACAGAAACACACATTTTCAGTCGTGTGTACATGATAAAGGGTTAAACTGTCATAATCTTAAATCCTAGAGACAAAGAACTGACTTAGATTAACATTTCAGATTCAATGGGAAATTTAGAATAATTCAACCAAACTAATTCTTTCCTCAACTTTCATTTGAACCTAAAATTCAGAGTTGTGATTTCAAGCTCTGCACATTCCTGAAAAGGTTGGACATCAAGTTATAAGACTGAACAGAACTGCTTTTAAGTAAAAACAAAATGACAGAAAACAATCCAGGTACATTTGTTCTTGAAAAGAACAGTCTGTAAAGAACAGTCTCCTTCCTTTCAATAATATTTCTAGACACAATGCTTTTATTAATCAGAATACATGTAGGAACTCTATGAAGCAAAAAAAAAAAAAAAACACGCAAAGAGCTCTTGAAAAGCACTCAGAAACTACCGAGTAGTTATGCCTTGAACACTTGGTTAGCTTATATGCAATGTGAGCCAAAATCTTCACATCTTGGTGAAGGTTTATAAAGTGGCTGTATTTTTGCTTTATGAAGCTTAAGGATCACTACAAGCCATCATGGTTGCCTAGAATTACATCTTTGTCAATAATGTAATCACTCAGGAATAAAACACAGTTGAAATCCACTGGTTTTGCGCTCAAAGTGAAAGAGTAACAGAGGTTTCACAGACAGAAAACAGTAATCTGTAACCTGTCAACAGCAGAAACAAGTATTTACATGGGAAGAATTAGAAAAGCAAGTGTTATAGGGTGGAGAAGTGAAGGAACAGTTACTGGAAGGAAAGAAATAATCTGCGTATCCACTTACAAGTCATTCATATATCACACACACACTCATACACTCCATAACCGCTCTCTCACATTACACCAATTGAACAGGATAACCACCTTTTGCCTTCCTTCATATTCCATGGATGTTTCTGGATCTCCACATTCTCCTCCTCCTAGTTCATCTTTAGAGTATCTGAAAACTTGAGAAGAGCAGTGCTGTAACGTGGCTGCTCTGGGGCAGGGCGTGTCAGTGCATGTGTATTTACATGCAGTATACGTCTCACGCTGCAATTCGCAGGTGATGCTAGCTTGCTACACTGCCTATTTCAGGTTGTGCAGAGCATTTAGCACTCATTCTAAGATGCTAATATCGAGGGGGCAAGAACGGTCTTTTGGGTGGGTTGAAAGGCCCACCGCTGAAACTACCTGTGGGACGCTTTGTCCCAGGTAGGAGGGGTTCACGGTTACGGGAGGGGGGCGGTAGGGGCAGGGAACCTCTGGGAAACTGTGGGGAACGACGCGCGTGATGCTGGTTTGGTAATTGGAGGAGGGGCAGAGGAGGGGAAGGGCGGCGGGGTCTCTGATTCGGGGTGTTGATGGGTAGGCGGTTGGGAATAGACAAATGAGGATGGGGTTCCCCAGCTGGGGATGGAGGAGTAGGTGTGGTTGGGGTAGAGGGTGATGGTGGTGTGGGACTGGGTCCCTCTCGAATTCTGCCCAGGAGGGGTGGAGGAACTCCCGGGGTGCCAGGACGGTGAAGAGGTGGGGTGTGGCGCAAGACGAACTGCTCTTTCACCGTGCCTGGGCGAGGGGGATCTCCTAACAAGGAAGGGAGTTGGGGTTTGCCACCTCTAGGAGGGGCACTGCCACCGCTACTTCCATGCCCCGCTCCATCAGGATGGAGGTTGGCAGGTGGGTAGGGTAGAACTCGGTCTATTGGTACAAGGACACCACCAACCATAACAGTGGAGTTTGAGGAAAGGGGGAAGTCTCTGGAAGGAGGTAGGGTTTGAGGGATGGGAGGATGGGGTGGTGGGACTGGAGGAATGGAAGAGGGAAAAAATGGAGGGGGAGGATGGTGTTGAGGAATGCCATGAGAAGGTCGTGTGGGGTCTTCGTTTGCATAGGGTGGCGGTGGATACTGCAAAGGGGGTGGAAGGTGAGCAGGAAGAGGGGGAGGAGGAAGAGGAGGGACCATTCCCAACTCCTCAGAATTCTCATGGCCACGACTACCAGGGTGGTGTGGAGGCGGGGCTTCCATAAATTCCTCCTCTTCATACCAGGCCCCACCCACTCTAGAACCAGCACTGCTTCCTCTTCTCTGTACTCTTCCAACCACGCGGATGCTTTCCACTGTCTGGATGCGGTTACCATAATCATGGGTTTCGATTGGTGCTCCTTCACTGGAGGATGAAGTAACAACAGTCTCAATGCGATGGTAGTGGTCTCCATTGTCAGCTGAAGCTTTCCTTTCCTTGTCTTTCGTCCCGTCGCAAGATCCTTTACTTGGCCTACGGGAGGATGCACTTTTCTCTCCCTCACCATCCATCTTTGCCTTTATCTTCTGATCCTGCACCATGGCAGCTGATGGAATGTTCAAACCTGGTACTTTTCTCTTCAGCCCTTCTTCCTCTTTGGTTTTAGTCATGGCCTTGACTGGTTTAGTCACACTTGTGCTAAAGGCGGCAAGTCGTGAGGGTGGTGGTGTGCGGTAATCCCTGTCTTTCCGCTCATTTTCTCCCAGAGCCTCTCGTGGAGTGATCACGGCATCCCAGGGGTCACTGTGATAGGCTGTAGGTGAAAGGTTACGACCTCCAGACAGACCTGCACTCTGAGGCTCACTGAGTACATGGGGTGAGTCCATAATTTCATCTTGGGTGGGTGTGCTACCACTCTCATCTCGGACAGGGGTGCCATCCAGATTGTCTCCACCAACAAGGAGAGGGCTATTGCTGCCTACGTCGTCTAAGCCAAGTCCGAGAGCACTGAAACCAGGATTCCCCTGCAGGAAACTATTGATCTTCGATTCCAGGCTGGGCATTACCACAGCCTCGGTCTCAATTTCTTTCTCTCTCTCTTTCTTATCTTGTTCTCTTTCTTTCTCTCTTTCCCTCTCTTTCACCGTCTCCTTCTCCCACTCTCTCCCTTTCTCTCGCTCAGTTTCTCGCTTGAAATTGTTGCCCGTGGCCTTTAGGACCTTTGGCGTTGTTGGGGTGGTTGTGGTGGAGGTCGCTGCAGCTGTGGTGACAGCTGAAGATGAAGAGGCAGGTGAAGATGGAACAGGGTCTGGAGTAGTGAGAGTGCCTGAACGCGCTGATGAAAGGAGAGAAGACAAACCTGCAAGATAGAGAGTTAATAAATATCAAAGTAATTACTCGTTCAAACAGGTTCCCCCATCTTGACAAACAGATCAGAAATCAATAGTGTACAAGTAATGTGTCCTACTCTGCAGGTTGGGGCTGTGAGTCTGTGTTTTTGTGAGAACATTCAGAATGTTCTCGGGGGAGAAATCCACTTTGGACAAGATGCTAGCCAGAGGATTGGATGAGGGAATGCTGCCAGGGGTCAAAGGAGGGGCTTTGGAGGAGGAGGCGTGGTTGGAGGGTGTGGTAGGTGTGCCAGGGGAAGGACGGGACACAGGGCTGACACCTGGGTGTTGAGAAAGAAAAAAACACTGTTATGACCTACAGCTCTTCTCAAACTCTTTCAGCGGCCTTGGCTTTTAGTACAGTAGGGTGAACATTGGCAAATAATGAGAAGGTTGTATTTATCATTCTAAACATAAAAACAACATATTTGAATGGTATTTTTACTTCCGGAACCTGTCTGTTGTGCTCTCCAAATAGGAAACTCACCAGTGGTCTTCATTGCATTGGAGATAGAGCTCAGAATGGAGCTGATCTTGCCCAGATCTACATTGGCCAAGTTCACCTGCAGGGGGGAGGGGCTAACAACTTGGGCAGGTACAGGTGTCGTGGTAATGGGTGTGGTGTTCGAAGGAGGTGTTTGACTGGTTGATGACCCAGACACTGTCTTTGTGGGAGTTGCCAAAACCTGGGATGGTTTAGAAGCGGTAATCTGGGAGCTTTTTGTAGCTGCATTTGTCATCTTGGATACAGATGGAAGACGTGACTTCTCTTTCCTCTCGTCAACTAGAGGACAAAGAACGATGTCAGTTATATGTTACATTTGTGACATCTGAATTTATTAATTTAATTTCTCCTCTGCTTTCTCTCACCAATGATTCCAGCATTTGCCGCCGTTTCCTCTTCCTCAGACATGTCCATGTCCTCTATGTCTCTGTTGTCCTTCTGTTGCTCCAAACCTTTCCCTCCGTTTCCATCCCCACTTCCCGAACCGATCCTGGAACTCATGCCATGGAAGGGCGACTCTGAGCCGGTGGGGGACGGGGCGTCCTCAGAGGGGGAAGGGATGGGAGAATCATCCAGACAGGGCAATGTGGCCTTCAGAGCATCCAGCTTACGCTTCAGGCTACTGACGCGATTGGCGAAAGCTTTATACGCCTACGGGAAGCAGTGAGGGGATTGACAGAAGCACAATATGAGGATACATGATTAATGGTAAATCAAAAGGCCAATATTTGGCTACGAAACTAACATCAGCCATTACCCACGCCCTCTTGGTTGATGAACAGAAGTCTAACCTCAGAGAGCAGATTTTTTCATATATTTTTGTGTAGTTAGTGGTGTTTGGCAAAACAACCTTGTTCACAAATCTTATGAACATATATATTATCAAGGCATCAAAGTTGACTCACATTGGCAACAATTTTGACCTCTTTGTATTGCATCTCATAAAAGATATCTGCGTTTCCCAGCACCTCCAGCAGCGGGGGTCCTGCTTTTATCTGGCCCTCCATGAACGTCACAAATTCCTGCAGCTTTGTGCTTCCCTCCTCAAAGTCCTTCGAGAACTTATTCCCTCCTGCTTTGTCTATGGATGTAAGTAGACAGTTTGAAAAACCTCTCTCTAAACAGTTCTATAGTGCTGTTTTTGGGAAATATTTCATTACCTTTTAACCTTTTGAGGGCCTCGGTGCTGCAGACGTCTACTCTGAGAGCAGTTAGCTGCTTCTCTCTTAAATCACTCTCGTCCAGAGAGTTCTTGTAAGATATTAACCGCTCTACAAAATCATGTGGCTGACAAAGAAAATACATTAATTATTAGCGTAATAATTATAATAGGGGAAAAGTTTAATTGAACCTAAAGACAGATCATGACTTACTACAAACTCTGCAACAATTTTAGACTTCAGAGCAGTTTTGGGGTTGACTGGGGCTGCAAAAAAGAAAAAAAAAAGAAAACACAGGGTCAAGTTATTTTAAGAAATTATTTTTTACACTTGGTCACTTAATGCATTAATGCATGATTTATTGGATAGCTATTTGTTCAGATATGCACTCTTTATTAATATTTGGTCACATAAAGGTTTCTTCGCAAACCATATGGCTGCTGGTATTTAAGAATATTAAAGTAAATAACAAATTTATTAATGTTGCAAATGTTGTTCCAGATCATTTCATAAGGTAATATTACTAAATTGTTATGTCTTTATTACGATGGCAAATACAAACCGATTACTTAATTTTAGAAATTTTTATTTTATACAAACTTTTTTTTTTTTTACTGTTTATTTGTTAGCAACAAGGCTATTTACACTGCAAACACAGGGTAAACAATATAAGAGCTACAATTGACAAAAACATAAGACATTTCAGCTTAATACAAGACAATGTGACTACCGTGTGTTCAGGTGATACCATCCTAAATATTCAAAAATATTTATACAAGCAAATGCAGTTGTCTTAATTTTTTAGGAAGTGGATTCCCTTTAAGATGATTATATTTAGACATTAAGAAGTTTAAAAATCTCTGCATTAGACTTGAATCCAGCATTGAGACTGGAAGCGTACACCTCAGAAACTGACCAGGAGAAGGCTGTTGCTCTTTCACTTTCTCCTTGTCCTTTTCCTTTTCCTTTTCTTTTTCCTTTTCCTTTTCCTTCTCTTTCTTCTGCAGACTGGCCTTCAGCTCAGAGATCAGCTCCTCAGGATAAACGTTCCGCTCCTGCCAAATACTGAAGATCCTGTCCACTGACTTACACACTTTAGCATCCCTACAAACACACAGAGAGTCAGCATAGAATGTCACTACTTCTGTACTAATCAAATAGATGCACAAACATGTGATTCACTAACTTGACCAGCAGGGCGGCGTCTGGCAGCACCTCAGCGAAGGTGGTTCGGTAAATAATAGCGTTCTTCCTTTTGCAATTCTGAATGACATCATTAGCGAGGTAGAAGAGATTCAGCCTGTGATTGGCATCCGCTGCACAAAGAAAAGAAGAAAACAGGGAAAAGATGTATTAGAATGCAACAATACCATAATACAAAGAGCTTACATAAAGCAACTCAAATTTGATATTGTGCAGGCATACAGACAGCTGATGAAGTGAGATTAAGATCGTAGAACTCGTGCTGTATTTATTCCTCATAGTTTCAAAAGTCTTTTAAATACAATGAATTGTAAATTGTATTGTAAATATTTTTTTCCCGGCCATGAAACTGTTTTTTGCAAAATCGAGCAGTTGCTACTACTACAACAACTAAACATATTTAATAACATATATATCTGTAGCCATTTGAAATTAGAGATAACCACCGCATTTGCACGATCCAAACAGAGATGCTACACACATGTAGCATGAGCAGTTTTTTATTTAAATTTGATTGTATAAGTTCAGCATTTGAAGCAAAAACAGAATGGTACGACTTTAGCTTTGTGAAATTATGCAACATAAAACATCTGAAAGAAACAAAACAGCCCGTCTGGTGAATGTGAATGCAATTTCACTCTCTGACAGCAGGTGGCGCTTCTGGAACAGCAGCAATACAGCGTTTACTTGGTTACAAAGCAGCACTGCCTTATAAACACTACTTTAATGTGCATTATACAGAGGCAAGATGATAAAAAATACCATCTAAACTTTTCTGAAGACAGTCAGTTCCCCTCAAAGATATCTCTATAAAACTCCACCCCAGTATTCATATTTTTCTTCCAATATTTAGAGCATTGCGAACAGTGAGCATTCGGTGCAGTATTTTCTCTGTGGCCGTCTGTTAATTTTAGGCCCTTCTTTTTAAGAGATAAACCCTTGAGATTTATTTTGACGGAACTGTAGTTGAGATTTTATTTTGGCAGAAAACTCCAGCTTCTATGAAAACAGGTTTACCAACGCATCTCATAACAAATCTAGTGAAATACTGTAATCATCTGCCCATTAAACTGTTGAAAATTATGCAAATGTGAAAAAGTGTAACCGGTGCCTGCTGCGTTCCCAGATGCGAGCTAAACTCAGAGCACAGGCAGTAATGGAGTTCACTGCATTCACTGTGAACTGAGCTATTCTGAGACGCAAAAAACACTGGATCACGAGCTATGAACATTAGATTTTCTCATGGTGTTTCATTTAACCTATATAAAATGGGCCCAAAAAGGATAAACATTCAACCTTAGAAATGTCTGAATGTAGGTTAACTAGATGCAAAATATCAAACAAGTGACATCTGCTAACAAATGATGCTACCCAGCACACGTATGTCTGCAAGATGCCTGTTAAAGATCGCTCTGAAAGATCATCTGAAAAGCATCTGCTGTGTACAAACATCTGATATATGTCTTTTAAGATGCCAGTTTTACATACATTCTTAATCATCTTAAAGACATTTTCTAAACGTCTATTTGACATCTGATAGGAAACATCCTATAGACGTATTGCACTCTAAAAAATACGTCTTGCAGATGTAAATGTAAATGCAAATAGACATCTCAGTGATGCACATGTGCTATCAAGGACAGCATTATAAATATTTACTGAAAATCAATATAAATGACAATGAAAATAAGTAGGGATGCACCGATATGAAAATTTTGGCCGATACCGATAACCGATTACTCTTTATTTTTGAAAGCCGATAACCGATATGTTGGCCGATAAATCTATATCCAAATTGTTATATACTTTTTGAGAGCCTGATTACAAAAAAGGTTTCATCATTAAAAGCCACATCCCAAACACTTCAACATAAGCAGCCTAGTTTGAACGGTATACGTTTTAAAAATATTTTTACTCTCCCATTACCAAATTTAGTCATAAAAAAGACTTACAAATAAATAAAATAATGCATAAATAATGCAAACAAGTCATTGGACATCATTACACGTGTAAAGAATCAAAATGAATGCGCCACAGATCAATAAAACGGAATAGCCTCTGCACGGACAATAATTAAATGATTTTAATTACTAAACCATATTGTTGATGAAAATAATAAGAGAAAAATACAAGTGGTTGTTGTTATTAATAATGTATCAATGATTTTGAAAAAGTAACAAATTAATACCACTGTTTAAATTAGCAGCCGTTGAGCTGCGCGTGCTGAAGCTGAAGAGCTGAATGAACACGGTAAACTGAAGCGTTTTGCTGGCAGCTTATTTAACTCAAGGAAATGCATCCTGAGATTAATATTAATACAACATAAACATAATATTACAACTTATATATGTACAAAATGATGCAGTTATTGCGTGCTATAGTCAGAATGTGTGATCCTGTTGTGGATGCGCTCTTCCCATATCAACGCGCTGAAACACGGCAACTAAACCCAAAGAATTCCCAACGTTTTATTATAATAATGTTCTCATTAGAATGTTATATACACGACATTCCCAATCATAGTTATTAATGTTGTGCACTGCTGTTTGAGCTGCGTGTGCTGAGCTAAAGATGATCACCGGTAAACTGAAGCGCTCTTTTAACTTAACCAAACGCATTCTATATGAGATAAATCAGATATACATCAAATAAACACAATATTACAACGTACAATTGCACAAAAGGCTGCAAACGAACAGCGCGCATCTGAAGTGTCTCTGAAGGAAATAATGCATTATTTATCGGCTTTAAGATATCGGCCAGATTTTCTTATCAGGCCGATACCGATAACAGAAAAAATTAGCATTTATCGGCCGATACCGATATGGTGGCCGATATATCGTGCATCCCTAAAAATAAGTTAAAAGACATCTCATTAATGTGGGAGGAGAAACCAGTGGATAGACTATGACCATACATTTCTGAAAAATGACATTCCTTCACCAGACCAGTATTTGTTCATTTGTCAGATGATTAGTGCCCACTTGACAATGATTGTTTTATGTGATTTTCATGGGATTCTGCCTATTTTCATAACTATACAGGGTGTTTAGATGAGAAAAGCTAAGCAGGTGTAGCGATTAGCCTGATATAAGCTACAAATAACATATTTCAGCAACATTATATGGCCAAAACACACATACGATCACAATCGGAAGTTATTACAAACACTCAATGGTGGTTTTCAGTCATTTAGTGTGGACGGTAGTGGTCGACCGATATTGTTTTTTTGACAGCCCAGGGATCAACGCCAGGACTCGCAAAATTTCTAAATCACTGGTAGCCCTTCGGGCAGACATTCTTCAGATTTTGGTAGCCCAAAATGAATTTAAGTAGCCCGAATAAAAAAAACCCCAAGACAACATCGTCTGAACTTCACTGCGGATAAATCAGCATGACTAAAAACTTCAATGATTGCTTTTTTCTTCAAATAACAAGTCAAGAGAGTAGCGGTGCAACGGATCACAAAACCCACGGCTCGGATCACATTGCATTATATCAGATTTTGAGATTATGATTATGGTTCTTTATTATTTAAATAACAGAATACTTCTTTGATACCACAGCAAAAACTAGTAGCCTATAGGGATGTAACGATTCACTCAACTCACGATGCGAAGCGCTTCACGATACTGATTTCATAATACAATTTTCTCACAATTTTTATTTTTAACAAAATGAGATTTAAGTCAAATTATAAATGCATACATTTCTGAAAAATGACATTCCTTCACCAGACCAGTATTTGTTCATTTGTCAGATGATTAGTGCCCACTTGACAATGATTGTTTTATGTGATTTTCATGGGATTCTGCCTATTTTCATAACTATACAGGGTGTTTAGATGAGAAAAGCTAAGCAGGTGTAGCGATTAGCCTGATATAAGCTACAAATAACATATTTCAGCAACATTATATGGCCAAAACACACATACGATCACAATCGGAAGTTATTACAAACACTCAATGGTGGTTTTCAGTCATTTAGTGTGGACGGTAGTGGTCGACCGATATTGTTTTTTTGACAGCCCAGGGATCAACGCCAGGACTCGCAAAATTTCTAAATCACTGGTAGCCCTTCGGGCAGACATTCTTCAGATTTTGGTAGCCCAAAATGAATTTAAGTAGCCCGAATAAAAAAAACCCCAAGACAACATCGTCTGAACTTCACTGCGGATAAATCAGCATGACTAAAAACTTCAATGATTGCTTTTTTCTTCAAATAACAAGTCAAGAGAGTAGCGGTGCAACGGATCACAAAACCCACGGCTCGGATCACATTGCATTATATCAGATTTTGAGATTATGATTATGGTTCTTTATTATTTAAATAACAGAATACTTCTTTGATACCACAGCAAAAACTAGTAGCCTATAGGGATGTAACGATTCACTCAACTCACGATGCGAAGCGCTTCACGATACTGATTTCATAATACAATTTTCTCACAATTTTTATTTTTAACAAAATGAGATTTAAGTCAAATTATAAATGAAAAGGTGTCCTTTTATTATTTCCCCAACAAAATGCTGCACATTTCTTTGTAAAATTGAAATATGTCAAATGATCAAACTAACTTGAAATTTTTAAACAAATCCCAAAACAAACAATTAAATAGGTCTGTCGCGATAACCGCAATATCGCGCTATTGACGAGCAAACCGCAGAGGAATGCAGGAACCGCGATTTTTGAGTGTGTACTGCTTTTTTCGTAAGGTTATGTCCTTCTCGTTTTGCACTTCATGCATGTAGACTGAATATTAAACAAGTTAGTAATGATAACATAATGTGTACCATGCTGATTTGTACAGAGGCTCCGTAGATTTGCACTTAACAAGCCTAAACAGACAGTGAATGAGCGAGAGATCGACTGAGCGTGTGCGATTACTTGCGTCTGTCCTCCAGGCAGAGTCATATATATTTGTGAAAATAGGTTGTCATGTCCAAGGAAAGCTAAATCTCTGTCTTAGCATCTACGCATAGCTGGTCAGCTAAGCCTTCTAAAGTGGCACTCAAAGTTAAAATGATTTCAGCAGCGTGTTTCATTACGTCTCTCTTTAAATGAATGAATCAGCGTTTTTGAACGTGTAGTTGAATGACAGTCCCTTTCCACCACCTTGTGGCGCAACACTGTAACTGCACTGACTGACAGCCATCTAGAACGCGCACAGGTGGAAATATCATTAGAAAGTCTCTTGTCCAGTCAGATTAGAAAATCAGATTACAACTAGGCTAACTGTTATACATATAGGCTTACGATAGCCTAACGATCTTATGGCGCTTTTCCACTGCATGGTACGGCACGGTACGGCTCCGTACGGTTCACTTTTGGGGGGGTTTCCACTGGGTACAGTACCTGGTACCTGGTACTTTTTTTAGTACCACCGTGGTTGGGATTCCAAGCGTACCGTACCGTTACCAAAACATGACGTGTTAACTCTGCTGATCACGGATTGGTCGGAGAGAATCGTCACTACCTGCGTCACTGAACTTGCGACACAAACACAACAGAACCGCTAGATTTAAATCAACACAGCCAGCGAAGGATCGAATGCAACTGTTTTGAACGAGCGCACCTTTTTTTAACAACCAAAAAGTGTCTGTTCCCCCTGTTGAGGAAGTACAGACGTTCCTCTCGTTGATAGCAGAGGAGCGGATCCAGCGAGAGCTTGATGGGGCGACGCGGAATGAAAGTTTTTTTTAGGAGTCGCGGCAGTAGAGGTGGCACAACTATAACGACATGTGAATAATCCCGCCCACTCTAAAGCGGTACTAAACTGCAGTGGAAACGCAAACCGAGCCGTGCCGTACCATACTGAGCCGTACCGAGCCGAGTCGTACCACGCAGTGGAAAAGCGCCATTATTGTCAGGTTTATGTTCTGTAGTGTGGACTGTTATTTTGTCATTCTCTTCCGTTTACTTCACTTCCTGTTTCAACGCTATTTGGTTTCGGTTTCATTGTCGGTTTCATTTTCAATGCTTCCTTTTGTGATCTGATGAGGCTTCTTGTCACAGAATGAGGCAGAAAATATGTTCCATATGCTAGTTTAAAAAGAATACATCGATTAGCAATAGATTATAAATTAGGGTGACCATACGTCCTCTTTTCCCCGGACATGTCCTCTTTTTGGACCTACAAAAATGTGTCCGGCCGAGATTTCTTAATTGCCCAAAATGTCCGGGATTCGGCAGTTTTCTTAATCCCGCTCCCGCTGAATCTCTGACCATTGCCGCCAGCTCACCCAACATGTATTTCGCTCCCGCAATTTTCATGTCCACTCTAATATTGTATATAATTTTGGCGCATCAGGGAGCTGCTCTCAGGATGTGGTGTATTTACATATTCTTGAATGAGCGTTTGCGCTGTTTACTTTCACTTCCTATTTCGCGATCACACGCACTCTGTGTAAAGGGAGCACATCGTACATCAGATATTTGTCAATGAGCTCAGAATCTGTTGAGCAATACTCCAGCATGGTCTTGTCAGTCATCTCTCCTTATTCTCAACCTGTGATCAGTCAAAGCGGACTCCTGCAGCTCTTGTTGGAAGCAGGGTTGCCAAGTCCGCGTTTTTTCCACAGAATTGGGCTACTTTTAAACTGTTGCCATGGGTTGATATTCCCAAGTGGGTTAAAGGTTTGAAATATTGCATAAATTACATTTGACTGAAATGCTTGTATCGAAACATTTTGCATTCTACTGTAACGAATCAGCTCATGGGAAATATGAATAATTAATCATAACTAGTTATAATTAATTATGAATATTTTAGATCCACTGTAGATATTTAGCTGACCTCTCAGGGTCAACTCTCTTGTCAATTCTAAGAACGTTAATTTCCTGGCTAAGGGAAATAACTTC
>NW_015505833.1:485686-512075 GCF_001515645.1 Sinocyclocheilus grahami
GTTTTCTTAATCCCGCTCCCGCTGAATCTCTGACCGTTGCCGCCAGCCATGTATTTATGTATTTCGCTCCCGCAATTTTCATGTCCACTCTAATATTGTATATAATTTTGGCGCATCAGGGAGCTGATGTGGTGTAGCGTGTATTTAAATCTTTTTGAATGAGCGTTTGTGCGGTTTACTTTCACTTTCGCCATCACACGCACTCCGTGTAAAGGGTGCACATCTTACAAGACCAGATATTTGTCAATGAGCTCAGGATCTGTGGAGCAGCAAATACTCCAGCATGGTCTTGTGTCCGCGTTTTTTCCACAGAATTGGGCTACTTTTAAACTGTTGCCATGGGTTGATATTCCCAAGTGGGTTAAAGGTTTGAAATATTGCATAAATTACATTTGACTGAAATGCTTGTATTGAAACATTTTGCATTCTACCTATGATAAATCTTTCATGGACTTCTACATTAACTGTTCCCTCCTGGTGGAACGGCCTGCCCAGCTCAATCCAAGCAGCTGAGTCCTTAATATTTTCAAGAAACTGCTGAAAACACATCTCTTTCATCTTCATTTGACCCTCTAACTCTAGCACTCTCTATTCTAATGCTACTTCTAATTTTATCTGCTTGTTTTTTTTTATTAAAAACTTGATCCTCTAAAATTTGCACTCTCTATTCTATTTCTATTCTAACTAGTTTTATTTATAAAGAAAAAAGAGCTACATGCGAAATACATGTTTAGATTGCAATTAGATTGTATAATTTCGAAATCTGAAGGAAAAACTGAATGGTTTGATTTTAGCTTTGTGAATGAGACACAAATGTCACTCTCTGACAGCAGGAGGCGCTATGGAACAGCAGGTATTTATAGGCTGCTACCCCTTTAAGACCGAATGCACGGATCCAATATAATGATATTGAATTATCACTTGAGATTTCTTTCACCACTGTTTACGTTCACTTAAGACAGGGCTGTCCAAACTCGGTCCTGTAGGGCCGGTGACCTGCAGAGTTTAGCTCCAACCCTAATTAAACACACCTGAACCAGCTAATCAAGCTCTTACTCGACATAGAAACGTCCAGTCAGGTGTGTTGAGGCAAGTTGGAGCTAAACTCTGCAGGACACCGGCCCTCCAGGACCAAGTTTGGACAGCCCTGACTTAAGACATAACCGACTGTTTATAAGAATACTTGCCAAGACGGTTCATTTGAGATAATTTTGTGTGTATGTGTTCAAAGAGGAATCAATTCTGTGTACGCGTATTGTCTGAAACGCGGCTCTCTGTGCGTGCTTTGAATGAGTGTGCGCAGCTCCGAATGTGCATGAATGGTGTAAACCACTTAAATGTTTAAATCAGCAAGACTTAGAAACACGTGCAAACGATCAACTATGATCCATTTTACCCCTACAAGCTAGTGAACAACGCAAATCAAGGAAGGAATTTTATACCACTGTTCAAGATAGCCCGTCGAGCAGAGTGGTGATACATTGTGGTAGCCCGAATGGAAAACACAACAGCCCCGGGATGTCGGGCTAGCGATTTTGCAAGCCCTGAACACTAAGGATTTTTTCTACTGGCCCGGTTGGGCCAATGGTTAAAATTTTTACTTGCCCTGCCACTAAAAAATAAAATAGTTGCTGTTATCATTGTTTTTGATCTTATCTTGTATTTTAATAAATAAGCTTATATGACACCAATATTTTAGATACCAATTAGATTTTACAATTCTCTATTTCAATTTCGATACCACAGCAAAAATCACTAGTCAAAAATAAACAAATTATTAATATTATTAATAGGGTTGTGTATCACCAGCAAAGCCACGATATGATACGTATCATGATACAGAGGCCACGATACGATACATATCACGGTACGTGACTGCACTGAATTTCACCGCAGAAGAATTTAGTAAAACAGCTGTTTATTAAACACTGCATACCATAGGGCCGTTGCTCCCTATTGGCAGAACAGGCACTTGACCTCTGCATTATGAAGGGCCTCTATAACTGTACCACAGTACAATAGCCTGTAGGTAATGGCATATGTTTCATGTTTACATTGGGCACTCCCCACCAGGTACAATGGTGGGGATAATTTTATATTGTAACGTACTCATTCTAATATTAAAATCATCTTAACATTTCTGGTAGGTTATCATTGCACAAAGTCTTCACTGTACCTCACGCACACACGTTTAGTCACTAGATGACGCTGCGTGCGCACAGACATTTTTTTTCACGTTTAGACAAACTTTTTAGCGCTGCCCCGCAATTTGATCAACAAAATAGCTTAAACACTGAAGAGATACATTATCTTTCTCAACAAGGAACTATTAACATCATCGTTTCTAAAGCAATTAAAGCCACAGCTTCACTGTTAATAGAGAAACGCGGCAAAACGGTGGTAATTCATACATACACAGTCTCTCTCTCTCTCATATAAATGAACACTTGATAAATCACACTTTTCTGAGAATAGAATATTGAAGTGGAGATCGCTAAACTGCAATCTAACCGGTGTTTTCAGAAAGCAAGCGCATTTATCCACAGTGGAGAGAGAGCGCGTGCACATGGTTGGCACTCCCCACCAGGTACAATATTCTGATTGTTTGCATCTTGTTTTTAAGCCCATAAATAATAATGTACTCGTTCTAATAATTTTATATTGTAATGTACTCATTCTAATATTAAAATCATCTTAACATTTCTGGTAGGTTATCATTGCACAAAGTCTTCACTGTACCTCACGCACACACGTTTAGTCACTAGATGATGCTGCGTGGGCACAGACATTTTTTTCACGTTCAGACAAACTTTTTAGCGCTGCCCCGCAATTTGATCAATAAAATAGCTTAAACACTGAAGAGCTACATTATCTTTCTCAACAAGGAGCTATTAACATCATCGTTTCTAAAGCAATTAAAGCCACAGCTTCACTGTTAATAGAGAAACGCGGCAAAACGGTGGTAATTCATACATACACAGTCTCTCTCTCTCTCATATAAATGAACACTTGATAAATCACACTTTTCTGAGAATAGAATATTGAAGTGGAGATCGCTAAACTGCAATCTAACCGGTGTTTTCAGAAAGCAAGCGCATTTATCCACAGTGGAGAGAGAGCGCGTGCACATGGTTGCCAGGTTGACAAAGATAAGTAACACACTTAAGCAGATATTTTTGCAGTTTTTTTTTTAAGCCTCTCTACATTTTTGTTTCATTGGGTTTTGTAAATGCATGCATTGTTTCTTTTGCCACAAGAATTCGATACGAAAAATGAATGACCCATCTCAGAGTAGCTTTATAGAATGTACGGTTTATGAAAAAAGAAGACAGAGACAGAATTACTAAAGTAAAGGCTTTTATTTGCAACAGGACATTACTGCAAGATAACACAAATATGCAATACAGTTTGCCATTTATTATATGAAAGTACAAAACATACAAACAGAAAAAGCCACAATTTTTTTTACAATCATTTTTGCTCTAATAACAGAACCTTCATGTTATTTTTTTAAACTCTAGACACAAAGCTCAAAGTCATTATTTGTAACACAGGCTGTCCAATGTTCAAAACTGCATATTGTGTTCATGTTTAAAGAAGCCTTTCATTTGCAGAAGCATTGGTTCAAAAAACTCATTATGAAATATCATAGGACCATTACTTTAGATCACCCACACACAAGATACCTATAGTTTCACCGTGTAGTTTTTAGTACAATCATTAATTATAGCTGTTCAAAACACACGATGCATCTTTCATTATGGTTCTACACATTCATACACCATTGTAATAGACTAGAGAGAAAAGTACAGACACTGGAATCATTAAACAAAGTTTGAAAATTATTGATTAAATGATCAACTCGCAACAGGCTTTCAAAAAACTTTAAATAAGAAAAAAGATACAGTAGGCATACAATAAAATGTCAACTGGATTGTTCCTCACTGCATTTCTATGTTTTTATCAACCCTGTCTTGTGGATTTGGCCATTGGTTCTCATCCACATCATAATGGATGTTTTCATTAGCTAAACATCTTGGAAAAAAATGGCAAATACAGGCCTGACATTGGTCTCCTCCTGTGATGTCATGGCAGGCATCATCTATGGCCCGGAGAAGAGTGGCTTGTTTGTGAGGGGGCCTATTGTGAACCTTCAACCTCCACGTGGAGAAAAATTCCTCAGTCGGGTTACAGTAAGGAAAGGGGAGTATGGGGATAGATGAGATGATAAACTGGATGGGCCTGAAACCATGATTGCTCTCAGTGCCATTGCGAGGAATTCTGGGCCCATTGCACTGATTTTGCTATGGGGTCCCCTCAAATTCATATTCAATGGAGGGTGGTCGGGCCCCCCCCGCAAACATCGTTCTGGGCCCCTCTCAACCGCTGGGCTCTCAACCTCTTCCCCACGTCATGGCCAGGGTAAAGCCTGCCTCATCCAACAATATGAATGGTTTTCAATCATCAGCTTCCAGCTCTATCACCCTCTAAATTTACTGTAGGAAAACAAATACTGATAACAATCATATAGATTTTTTTTCTCCTAACAACAGGCATCTACAAACTGATCATACCTGATCAAACTCAGTCCTCAGTTGCTTCACTTTCATAATCTAATCATTTAATATTGTTCATAATTTTCCATAAAAACTATGCTTCAAGAGTAATGCAACAGTTATGTAGTGTTTTGAGCAGTTGTATTAATTGATAGCTAGATCACTGTAAAGAAATGAATATATACTCAATTCAGATGTAATGTGTGAGTTGCATTTTGAAATAGTAATACTTTGATGTTAAGTTGTGTCATTTTGAACCAGTGATTTTAGTTCAATGAACAAAAGATCTTTGGTTCATGTGTACTGTATCCAAGCATTTGGGAAAAAGTGTTTTGAAAAATGTGCATTTTGATCACTGGTTGTTAATTGTGTGTCTAGAGTATTGAAAAATGACATGACTGTTCTCTTATTAGTGCAAAAATGATTGTTAAAAAAACTGTAAAAAAGTAATCTTCTAATCTGCCCGCTCTGTGCTCAGGTGCTGCCGTTCTCAGCGCCGTCTAAATAAAAGTCCCGCCACGAACACATCGGCCAAACAGGAAAACTTATCGGCTGATGCCGATATTTGAAAAATACCAAATATTGGCTATGGCGATATATCAGTCGACCACTAGTAGGGCTGGACGATTATGACAAAAATCATAATTGTCGATTATTCCCTTGAAATTGTAATTGCATTTATTAATTACGATTATCACAATTTACATTGAATGATGTTTATACCATTGTTTGATGCAACTGCATGCCGTATTTTTATATGAAAATAAACAAGCTGAAAACACTAACTGAAAAACTTTGTGCTTTTCTATAGTATTAAGCCTCAAATGTCAAATATATATCGGATTGGTTTCTTTAAATTATAAAAAAGTAAAAATATGAATGGTATTATAATGTTATACTAAAACTAAAATTGAAATAATGGGAAAAACCCTTAAGATAACATGTAGAAAGAAAAAGAAAAACAAATGCATCTTAAGCACGCAGAATAACATAAGTGGAATTTGAACGATTAGTAATTGTGGCATCCATAATTGTAATCGCAATTCAACCCCCTACATTGCGACTAAATGACTCGCATATGCGACTAAATCTTCACTCTGGCACCAGTCCTAAGTTCATGGTTACCAAGTTTTAATTCTAATTGCAAAACTTCTATTATTAAATAATACTTGATTATCATATTATAATGCTTGACTGACTGACTGACTGACTGACTGATATTAAGAGTGTACTTTCAGATATTTAAAAAGCTGTACCCTTTTACAAACATTATGTGTTTGTAAAATGGCATAACTTATATATATATATTAGTATTTCAGTCCAAAAAATGTACTAGCCAATGGCGATTCAATTGCCAAAGTGTCTGTAGAGGGTTGCGATTAGAAATGTGATTAATTGTGCAGCCCTAACGGAGATCTTTTCTACATTTACATTTAATCATTTAGCAGACGCTTTTATCCAAAGTGACTTACAAATGAGGACAATAGAAGCAATCAGACCAAACGAGAGACCAACAGTACACAAGTGCCATGACAAGTCTCAGTTAGTCTAGCACAGTACACGTAGCTAGTTTTTTTTTACATTTATTTTTTATTATTATTAAATAATAGAATGGAACAGAACAGAATAGGTAAGTGCTAGTATTAGTTGGTCAGGTGGTGGCGAAAAAGATGTGTCTTTAGATGTTTTTTGAAAATGGCTAAAGACTCAGCTGTTCGAATTGAGATCGGGAGGTCATTCCACCAGCCGGGCACAGTCCAGTTTTTGTTAAAAACTAACCAAAATGAAAAATAAATTGTTTGTCATCTCTGTTCAGGAGAGACTTGGTGTTGTTTCCAAACAAAAGGAAATAAATCTGTATCGGCATTGGCTATCGGCCAAAATCAGTTGAAAAATATCGGCATTTCGGATATCGGCAAAGATTCAATATATATTAGTGCTGTCAATCGAAGAAAAAAAAAAAACACGAATGAATCGCCCATTTTTCTGAAATTAATCGTGATTAATCCTACCCAACATTAAAGTTTTTAAATATACTTTTACATTGCAATAATTTCACATTCAATCTTCAAATTAATGTATAAACAACAGAGACAGTATATATTTTTTTTATATTTGTTTAATGGCATCTTTTTTGTGACTGAAGGCCAGTATCCAGGGGCGTAATTTCCACTGGGGACAGGGGGACATGTCCCCCCCAGTTTTCAAAATCACGTTTGTGTCCCCCCCCCACTTTAAAATTTGTTTATGATTTTTTTTTAACCGCACGCCTTCATCGCCACGGAGCAGCAGGACCGAGTAGGGCACAGACGCGCGTGCGCGTCCAGGAACGTCTTGTACACACTCTAAAAATAGCTCACTGAAGGTTCTAATGAGCAGGTATCGCGGTTGCGGCACAGTCAGCGATGAAACGCCAGAAGCAGCAACAGATGACTTTAATGTCATCATGGATGAAAAGAAAGAAAGAAAGATGTGAGTTAGTTAATTCAGTAAATTAGCTCAGGTCACGATAATCATATTTTCCGTCTACACCTGTTGATGTTAGCCTACGTTGACTGAGCTAACGTTAACATACACTGTTGCTAGCTAAATATTTAATGTAGAACAGCGGTTCCCAAACTGGGGTACGTGAGGTGACAGAAGGGGTACGTGAACAAAATGCTGAGTTTTGCGGTGTTTCGTGAACGAATCGTTTGCGAAAGTCATTGATTCAATGATTTATTTATAAATACAGCAACTTGCTTAGTTACTGAATGAACACACGACTCGATGACTCCCGCATTAAAACAGCGACTTACCGCCACCTACTGGCGCTTTTAGTATTTAAAAAAATCACTTTTTTATCATCATTGCATATTAATCTATTTATATTTGGGCAAATATTGTCCTTTAATGGAAAAGGTGCAGTCTAAGTGGAAGAGAGGGGGTACGCAGAAATGCTTCGGGGGTACTCCACTCTAAAAGGTCTGGGAACCACTGATGTAGAACATTCTGTCCTGTGCAACAAGTGATTTATTTGATATTTTCAGGTACAGCGGTTAGTTTGAAATAAAAGTTTGTTTAACAGTGGCAATTGAGTCTCACATTATTTAAACATTAATGGTGAACATTTTCGATTTTATAAAATTATTCTCTCAAGTCGTGGCGATCGGCCCCTATTAAACAAATAAAAGACAGACATATTTTTCTTATACATAGTTTAGTAGTCTACTATTCTTTTTGGCAGAATTGATCATTAATCAACTTAATTATTTCCTGGATTTTGTCCCTATATGTGTCAAACATATATGTTTAAGTCCCTAAATGTATGTACATGCAGGAAATGGGATTCAAATCGAAAACATTTCCCCCCATTTTGTGTCCCCCCACACTTCTCAAACCAAAGTTACACCCTTGTCAGTATCAATGATACACTCTTAAAAATAAAGGTGCTTCACGATGCCATAGAAGAACCTTTTTGTCTAAATGGTTCCATAAAGAACCTTTAACATCTGAAGAACCTTTCTGTTTCACAAAAGCTTCTTTGTGGTGAAAGAAGGTTCTTCGGATTACAAAAAGGTAAGAAAGAGATGGTTCTTTAAAGAACCTTTGACTGAATGATTCTTTGTGGAACCAAAAATGGTTCTTCTATGGCATCGCTTGAAGCAGCTTTATTTTTAAGAGTGTACCAATACTGATTTCTCTATAAAATTGCGTTTTTGTAAATAATGCTCTCTTATTTTTGTTCTATAATTTCAGAGTTGAATGTAGAATGTAAATTGCATAAAACGTTTTTAAAATACCATTCACTTAAGCATACTGTAGCAGTGATTCATATTTCAACCACAGAAATTAGATATTTAATTTTTTATTTAATACAGTTATTGCTAATATTGGTCACACCACATGATGAGTGGTCGTTCCAAATGTCACAAAGACCGTATATCATTAAAAATCTATTTAAAGAGACATGTGTGAAAAGTGCCCCAGTTCTTTAGCCCCAGTTATTTCTGTACTTTGCCCAATATTGGCTGCTCAACTGACCCTTTCGCCAGGAGTTTGATTAATAGGCGGTTTGACATATTATAACGCCTAAGCCGTCATTTTTGTCCAACAAACAAACCAGAAAGGAGAGTAGATTAACGTCGGTGGCCTTGAACTTGAAACAAGATACCTTCTGATGTTCATTCATGTTTATTTCGTGCTACGAATAGTAAAGATGAAGAGATGATCAGTTCATGTGCGGCTTGAACGGAGGCGCTACATCAATCTGTCATGACACGTTAAAGAGCCACAAAACAGTATTTTTTTTTTTTGAATTTCTTTTAAAAAATTAATTAAAAAAAAGAGACAACATTTGAACACTGAGACTTTGTTTCATACTAAAAGTAACCAGCTCTGTCAGCTCACTGTCAGTGTCCTCTTTGCTCCGTGATGTATTTTTCAATGCGTGAGAACATGATGCATGGCTTAAAAGTGCCATGGTTTGTCGGACGTAGCAACAGTAACTAAGGGGCCAGGTCTTTGCGAAAGGTCAATTTAGAGTAGGGGGAGGTTGAGATAACAACATGAACATCTTTCTTGTAGTAGAACATGACATCTGGAGTTTGTGCTAGAGTGCAGGGTCAGAATTAACATGCTATGGTGCCTATGGTGAACGTTTATTCTACTTTGCTTGGCAGTGGAATCTGGCAGAATAGATTTAAATAGTTATTAATACATAAACAATAAATTACTAATAAATGCATAATTACATGCTCTGAAATTTTTTTGTTGCATTTTTTCTCATATTGTACAAAGATTAAACATAAACCGTCTGAAATGACCCAAACTGCATAAAAATCTATTCCAAATTATACTAAAATAAGATATTTTATGTATATAAACCATCAATTGAATATAAAAGCACAAAAACGGCCAATCTGGGACATATATCTATAATGGAATACACTCTGCAGTGGTCGCACCACATGATATTTGGTTGCACCACATGCTATTTTCAAATTCAGTCAAAAAATTACAAGCACAGAATTGGACACCTAAACAAAACAAGCTAGCTTCCCACAAAAGGTCACCATGAAATTTATAATGAAAATAAATACTTGCAGAAATAACTTAATATCCATTGTTTTTTGAGGTCATACCACATGAGGTAACTACATACCAGCCGTTAAAAAGGTTATCTTTTTCCAACTTTGAAAGAGACTTATAAACCTGCTTGATTCTTCCATGGGTCCTTAGCAAATTGGTATATGATGCAAAGTCCTATCTTTGAATGGATTTCAACATAATAGTCCCAAATGGTTCTTGATGGTTGCACCACTAGGCTTGTCGCAATAATCAATATTAGGGATGCACCGATATGAAAATTTTGGCCGATACCGACCGATATGGTGGCCGATATATCGTGCATCCCTAATCAATATATCAACTTATCGCGCAATATATGTACATGACCTCAATAATTTTTGGTGACGCAATATATCGCCCATTATATTTACTTAAAAATTAATGTCACCATGTTTTGTACATTCCACTTGCGCCTGTGTCTTTTGCAGCATCTTGTACATAACGTGGTGCAGTCACGAGGTGCTAGTTCACATTAAAAAAATGCTTCTACAAAAAAAGTTTCATCTGCAGATATGGTCTTGTTTAGGGATCTGTGTCTTTGTGCATACGCACATCTGACTGCTGAGTAGTGCTTGTGTTTCTCAGCAATAGTGTGCACCCTTCATTTACAGAGAAAAAAAATCTGTTCTTTGTGGACAATTTTACACAGGATTACAAAACACTTTGGAAATCATGCCAAATAGTGCATACAATTAATTTGAATAAATTGTGGGTAATTTCAAAGATGTTTACCAAAAAAAAAAGTTATGGCCAGATGGTAGCACCACATGATATTTTGACACTTTGAATAACAGAAAAATTACAAATAACTAATGTTTTTTGAAAAGTTAAAGTGAGTTGGGAGAGGTCCTTCATATATATAGCATCTTTATGCATTTAAACCAATTTTTAACTGAAAAAATGCAATCGGACAGAAGATTTAGGCGTCACGTCATTGACCCATATATATATATATATATATAGGCATCGGCTGTCAAAAAAACAATATCGGTCAAACATTAGCTGTGCTAGTTGCTAATTGCACTGCTCTTGGTTGGCCATTATGGAAGTAGATCAGTAGATCATCAGCAGATCTTTACGCTCACATCAGTGGTTATATGGGATTGAGCTCTCATGCCAATTTGCCCCGTTTCGTAAATCGGACTCTTAAAATGTCAAATAAAGGCCATGGCTGAGGGAAACGTATTCACAACTGCACAGCAGAAGGCACAACATGCTGCCATTTCTGTTTTTCAGCAACACATTTCAGCAATAATAATAAAACAAATCTCAGACGTGACGTTTCATTAAGGTTTAAGTCAAGTATTCATAAGCCGCTGTTTTACATTGTTCCATTCCTAAACCCTGGGTTAGTGTTCTTATTCGAACGTTAACCCAGATTAATCAGATCCTGATTATTTAAGGTATTTTCAGTAGTAGTGTTAATTTTGTCAGCTATTTTCATTTTAGTCTTAGTCCCGGGCTAATATGTCCTTGTTAGTTTCTATCATATTTAGTCAACGTTATCCTGTTTAGTTTTAGTTGACAAAGTCTCAACATTTTAGTCTAGTTTTAGTCTAAGAAAAACTAGACTAAAATACTTCAGGTTTAGTCAATGAAAACTTGACATTTTAGCAATAAGATTATTATTAATTAACCGTACAGCAACATTAATTTTGGCAGCCATTTTCAATTTAGTCTTACTCAAATGTATGTTTTAGTTATCGTATTTAGACAAACTTGTCCTGTTTTTGTTTATTCAATGAAATGTATGAGCATTTTAGTCAGGTTTTTTTAGTCAATGAAATATTAGTCACATTTTCGTCATGCTGTATAATGGTTAAACTGATAAAAATGATTGTTTTCTTAAAATTATAATCGTAATGATTGTTGTCATTTGAGAAATGTACTTTTGCATTTCAGGCCATTACTAGTGTTAATTTTGTCAGCTATTTTCATTTTAGTCTTAGTTTAAGTCCCGGGCTTTATGTCCTTGTTCGTTTTTATCGTATTTAGTCAACCTTATCCTATTTAGTTTTGGTCAAGTTTTAGTCGACTAAAAGTCTCAACATTTTAGTCAATGAAAACGTGACATTTTAGCAATAAGATTACTATTAATTAACCGTACAGCAGTATTCATTTTGGCAGCCATTTATAATTTAGTCTTAGCCTTACTCAAAGGTACATTTTAGTTATCATATTTAGACAAACTTGTCCTGTTTTTGTTTATTCAATGAAATGTATGAGCATTTTAGTCAGGTTTTTTTAGTCAATGAAATATTAGTCACATTTTCGTCATGCTGTATAATGGTTAAACTGATAAAAATGATTGTTTTCTTAAAATTATAATCGTAATGATTGTTGTCATTTGAGAAATGTACTTTTGCATTTCAGGTATTGCACTTTCTCCAGTAAGCACAAATCAACAGAATGTGGACACGCACATGGTGTATTGTACCTCATCTAGAGTACTGATTTATTATAGGCTTTTTATTATATAAATCAACACCAAAGACTTATGCAATCTCTCGGTCTACAAACAGCTAAAACAGACGGAAAATATTATAACAGTGAAATTCCTAGTAATTCCACTAATTCCATAATTGCAGTAGTCTATTTCTCTATTAAAACAACAGCGGTTGAGTAAGTGCATTTATTCAGCGATCACAATCGCAAACAATACAGTCGAGATCTCATGACAGAACACTGACCGGCTGAATGACGCTTTCATTTAGATGCTAAACTCCAGCTTGATTGTCTGTGTTTTCAGATCATCTGCGGCGGCGCTTCTGCGATGAGTTGCCAGATTGCTTAAAATAAGCAAAACACACCAGGCAGAAAATGTATGAATTTAACAGCGAAGCTCTGATTCGGGGATTAGAACTCTTGATATCTGGCAACCGCACTCATGAAAGCTCGCGTGGAGCAGTCTGCAATAACATTTTGTCTCCTTTTTTGACGAAAATAAAGAGGTTTTTGCTAAAAATCTTTTTGAATACATTTTAGTCTCGTCTTATTTCGTAAACTAAATTGCATGTTGATATAGTCTTAGTTATCGTTTATTGACCTTATTGTCGTCTCGTCTTCGTCATGGGAAAAAAGTCTTCGTCATAGTCTTCGTTAATGAAATTAACACTAATCAGTAGATCTGTCATAACCAGTTATATGTCAGTTCTCTGCTCACAGTCAATTAAATTAATACACAATTCTCAAGAGGCCAATATTTTGGCTTGGAGAAAATGTGTAAATGTACACTTAAAAAAATAAAAGCTCTTTTAGTGTAATTGTACAAACGTCCAGCTTCAGCTGGAGCTTCACGTGTCTTTCTGCTGTCAGATCTTGATCAAGTAAGCATCAGAATAACTGCAGTAATATCTCCAGATGAACTCTTACTGGACTGAAGCAGCTCAGCTTTACTTGATTCTCCATCAATCATGTTTTAGAGTCTCAAATCTGATCCTCAGGATCTTTTGAGGAGCGTTTATTTCTTCATCTCTCAATCATCACTGGATTGCATTGCATTATATGTTTGGATCAAACTAAACATTTAAATATCATCTTAAATATTAATGGAGATATAGAGTGATGAATGGTATTTATACCATTTTATGTAATTATCTGATAAACTGTTATAAAGAATTATTATAGGCCTATATTTAGTTGCAGTCAAAGTTATTCAACCCCTCTGACCTGAAAGACATTTTTCTACCGAGAGCAAAGCTTTATGAATACAATTCAACAAAGGCATCAGTAAACCAGTAAGGAAAGTTTATTAATACATGAGTGATTCTGAAAATGTAAAGTTGATGAAACATGACAAAGAAAAAATAAAATAAAATCAGATCAGCTTCAAAACATTCATATACAAAATTATTCAACCCTAAAAAGTCAAATTTTGTGCAGAAACACTAAACATTAACCACTGCCTGTAAGTGGTTAAAAGCTTCTGTCATTTCTCTACAGAAATCTTGCAAGGAACCAACAACAGGATAAAGCCCAGATCTGCAGTCTGACCATCACAGATGAGTGTGTGAAAGCACCGCTCTCTCAGCTCAAATAACACATTTACTCAGACGTCAGCTCAGCTACCATCATCCACGAAAGTAATGGAATAACACAATCATCTGCATCATTTAATCATATCGTTAAACAGCAGTTCACTTAATAGACTCATACGACTGATGTCGCCTATGTTCAAGTTTGTCTCACAAATACATTTCGTTGACCAACAGACTCAATTCTTGGGTTGAAAGTAGGCCTGGGCGATAAAACGGTATCGGTATTTATCGACGGTACACCTTCATCGATAACGATAGAAAAAATGTTTGATATAGCGCACGATATAGGCACGTGCTCTGAGTGACAGCACACACGAGCACATGCTGAATTGAGTGCTGTGCCTGCCTGTGACGAGGAGATTGTAAATAAAAAAATGAATATTAGTCGAATTTAAAAGTAAACATTTGGATCAATCGAATGTTAGGTGTGCGTCAGGGAGCACGAGATGTGATGATGTAAGTGACGCTGTTGCATTTGAATGCTTTGTTAGTCTAGCCCACGAGACACGCAGTTGCGGAGTTATTCATGCAAAATATTCGAGAAATATACGTAGCTCAATGCGTAGGACATCTTGATTAGATTAAACCCACAACCAAGCCGTTCACACAGAATGCATATTCAGCGCATTTTTTAGACGGACAACTATGACTGCTGCACTCACGTCTCACACAAAGTTAAAACGGTTTAAACGTTTATAAAACACGTCGCGAATTTGTGGAGGTTTATTCTAAGTGTACTAATCATTTTTTTAATGCGATCTGTGTGATCGGCGATCCGGCTCTTTGTATTAAGCAATGCATGCATGTAGGGGTGAGCGATATGAGCTCAAATTCATATCAGGATATTTTTCACTGTCCAGGCGATATCGATATTATATTGCGATATGAGGGGGAAAAAAAATTACAGGCAAAATATTTTAACCTTATATAACTAGAAAAAAGTGAGGGATTGCACATAGACCTGAAAAGTCTTTTTTTATTGTGCCATTGTTTTTTTCAAAAAGTGCAAACGTGCAACATGAGGTAGGCCTGCATGAATTAAATTAAATATTGTGTGTTTGAGTAGGCCAGTGGTTCCCAAACTTTTTCTGCTGGAAAATATTTTCAAGTCCTTTCACAAACTTGTAACGTTCATGCTTAGAGCAGAACCATGCATGTTCATTTATATTTCTACATGGCTCCCTGCAATACAACTCTGATTCTTCAATGGCGCCATCTAGTGGTCTGTTATTGATACAACCACAACTGATACAACTGATAACAGAGCGCTCAAGCGGGTACTGCAAGTCATGTTGAGGTCATTAAAATGTCAAATTAATATTTTGTGCTCAATTATTTACTTATCAGACAAGTGGCCGCATGATAAGCGGGAACATTACGTAGTGTAGTCTTTATCACCCTGCAGAGGTTTCTTTTGCAAAAGAATCTGCTGACTGCACACGATCCCTCAGTTTGGGAACCACTGGAGTAGGCCATTTGTGCTCTATTACTTTAGTCTGTTACGATGCTCTATGTGTTTGATTACTAATGCCGGTGTAGTGCGGCGTTGCACACAGAGGACAAAAACGTTCAGCCTCGACTCTTTATAGTCATTTGTGTTCAAATTTGCAAAGCGTACCAAATTGAACAAAACTATTTGAATTCATATAACAGTATCCACGGTATAGCAAAATCCATATCATGGAACAACATAATACCGGTAGTCACTTTCATAACGGTATAGCGCCCACTCCTATATACATGATGCTGTTTTGTTCATAATGGTTTATGCAATTTACGAAATTATATTTGATTTAGATAATGTTAATTTAGACGTTATGCACTTTTTTATAGACAGGCAAGTTAATTCATTGCATTGCATTTAATGTTCTGCATTACTTTGCTCACTGCACCCTCCTGTGGCTTCGGGAAACAAGCCAAACGTTTCCGTAAGACTTATTAATCTGCATGTAAAACATTAGAAAGTTTTGTGTTTGACCGTTAAAACAAAAAATATTTGTTGTTTGTCTCAATAAAATGGGTTAATTTAAAAATACAGTGGTTAAATGTAAAAAAAAAATTTCTATTGCTCTTTGTTTTAAAAAAAGGGTAGCCTATCAAACATGTCAATAATTATCAATACGAAACATTATATCATTGATACATTTTTTTGCTATATTGCCCAGCCCTAGTTGAAAGTGAACATTTGCTTGCAACATTTTGCTGAAATTTTCACTAATGTGACCCGACCTTAACAACATCCTAGGCATGATAGAAAAACTAATTCCCAACAGCACCATCGCTGCAGTTCAGCTTCTATGGAGTCAATTCAGTGCCACATATATTTGCAAAAGTTTTGTAAAAGAAATTGAAAACATTGAGCAAAAAAAGTGTTGAAAACAAAAATAAAGAATTGCAAGATAAAAATGAGTTTTGCAAACTTAAAAAAAAAAAAATAATAATAATAATTCACAAAATATAAATAAAGCAGTGCAAAAGCAATGATTTCGCAACATATTTTCCATGGCCATAGCTACTAATTTATTTGCAATGCTGCTTTTATTTTGCGTTTCAGTCAAGAGTGAGCTCACGACACCAGTTTTTTTCCCTTTGCGCTTCACGTTTCTGCGTGTTTCACGTTCCGGCATTGTTTTGACATGGAGGCGGAGTCAAGGGACTGGGGCGTGAACAACAGGCCTGGACACGCCTCCCTGGAAGTGATGTCATCGGCCTGAGACGCAGAGCTGAGAACTGATCAAGGCATGTGGGTGGATCCTTTCCTTTTATTCACTAGCATTAAAACATGCATGCTTTCGTTTTTGTTAACTATATGTGTATTAACAGCGTTTGCTCAAGTTCAAGTTAGAGATCAGTTAAAGTGCTAAATATGCTTTACACTCATGAAAATACCCGAGATGGATTAAAGAACACAGATAAACCATATATAACTCAAAAAAAAAAAGAGTTTTTCAAACAAAAAAAAAAAAAAAAAAAAAAAAAAAGAATCACAAAATATAAATAAAGCAGCGCAAAAGCAATGATTTCGCAACATATTTTCCATGGCCATAGCTACTAATTTATTTGCAATGCTGCTTTTATTTTGCGTTTCAGTCAAGAGTGAGCTCACGACACCAGTTTTTTTCCCTTTGCGCTTCACGTTTCTGCGTGTTTCACGTTCCGGCATTGTTTTGACATGGAGGCGGAGTCAAGGGACTGGGGCGTGAACAACAGGCCTGGACACGCCTCCCTGGAAGTGATGTCATCGGCCTGTGACGCAGAGCTGAGAACTGATCAAGGCATGTGGGTGGATCCTTTCCTTTTATTCACTAGCATTAAAACATGTATGCTTTCGTTTTATTAACTATATGTGTATTAACAGCGTTTGCTCAAGTTCAAGTTAGAGATCAGTTAAAGTGCTAAATATGCTTTACACTCATGAAAATACCCGAGATGGCTTAAAGAACACAGATAAACCATATATAACTGTAACTGTGTTTACTGTCTTGATGTTTCATCAGTCAACACGTCTCTCTTTTATCAAAGACCTTGATTTTATTCAGCTGGGGCGTGTACAACAGGCCTGTTGTTCACGCCCCAGTCCCTTGACTCCGCCTCCATGTCAAAACAATGCCGGAACGTGAAACACGCAGAACCGTGAAGCGCAAAGGGGAAAAAACGGTATTGCGAGCTCACACTTGACTGAAAAGCAAAATAAAAGCAGCACTAAATAAATTAGTAGCTATGGCCATGAAATATGTGTTCTGAAATCATTGCTTTTGTGATTCTTTATTTTTGTTTGCAAATCTCCATTTTTATCTTGCAATACTTTATTTTCCTTTTGCAATTTTTATTTTTTGCTCAATACTTTCAGTTGAAAATATTTGTGGCATTGAATTGACTCCATACAGATAAACCATATATAACTGTAACTGTGTTTACTGTCTTGATGTTTCATCAGTCAACACGTCTCTCTTTTATCAAAGACCTTGATTTTATTCAGCTGGGCCGTGTACAACAGGCCTGTTGTTCACGCCCCAGTCCCTTGACTCCGCCTCCATGTCAAAACAATGCCGGAACGTGAAACACGCAGAACCGTGAAGCGCAAAGGGAAAAAAACAGTATTGCGAGCTCACACTTGACTGAAACGCAAAATAAAAGCAGCACTAAATAAATTAGTAGCTATGGCCATGAAATATGTTCTGAAATCATTGCTTTTGCGATTCTTTATTTTTGTTTGCAAATCTCCATTTTTATCTTGCAATACTTTATTTTCCTTTTGCAATTTTTATTTTTTGCTCAATACTTTCAGTTGAAAATATTTGTGGCATTGAATTGACTCCATAAGCTTCCCGTTCATGCACACTAGACAGCATTATGGATCCAGTTATTAAACGAACAAACTGGATAGATAGATAGATATAATTAATGTGAACATAAAATACAAAAGCTATGCTCAATATCTCATGCACACAGCTCTGGGCCAAAGAATGGATGAGCTTATAAAACATAACAGCAACATTATCTAAACTGAAGTGCAATGTGCTGACACTGACTGCAGGACAGAGAAATACAGTGGTGTATAGCAGACATGAATGAATGAAAGGTTGCAGCCTTTAGTTGAGTCAATGACAAGCAAGCAACAGTAAGAAGAGCCAACATGAGAAGACCTGACATTCATCACTAACCCTAAATAACCACTAACACACGAGACTAAAGGATCAACACACTCAATGCACAATACATTAAAACCACACTGACATCTCATCAGTGTCGTGATTATCACTGAATCAATATCTGAGCTCCCTGTCTATCTATGCGAGGCTCGCGCATACCGAGTTTGCATTACATCTGCTCATGCACAATGCTGTTAAACGCTCTTAAGAGCTGCTGAACAATGTCAAACTTTCAGTTTTAAATGCCCAGGCCTGCAGACTGATCCAGCACTGAGCCTTCGTGTGAAATATAACAACATGCCGGAGCTCGCTTTGCACGCGCGACTCACACCAGCACGTTCACATCAAACCCTGATATTTCTCAAACGCCCTGCATTGAACACAAAATGCATTGTCATCGGAAAAAGGTGTGCATTCAGATCCGTCAGTCTGTGCGTGTTTGTGCTCATTAGCAACGTTAGCAACTCACATTTCTTCAGCCACTTCATCCAGCAGCGCACGACGAGGCTGTGATGTTTCTTGTTCTCGATGCACCACGAGGATAATCCCTGGATGGACTCCATCGTATTGGAGACTCCTTGAAATCGCCGGTCCATCGATGACTCTAAAGCGGCCGACGAACCACGGCCACCACTGTGACCACTGCTGGCCGCTCCGGGTCCGGCCGCCATCTTTCCTTCACTCCCGCAGCGCCGCGCTGAAGGATTTAACCGCGCTGCACCAGCAGAGGGCGCCGCTGCACCGCTGCAAACCACCAGCAGAGGGCGACAGTGTTCTGACTAATGCAATGCTACCACACTGTAGTATATACTGGGTCTAGATGCATTTATGCATGGCCCACAACATTTGTACAAAATAGGCAGCATTAAGGAGAATGTGAATTCCATGCAGAAGACGTTGTGAGTACTTTCAAATGGCTTTTTAAACGGGTTATTTTTGAGAACTAGTAGGCCTGTCCCAATACATGCAGTCTTTGCACTTGAACACTTGTCTACTTGCATGAAATATTTCCTGTGTTTGCTTCAAGTGTTCAAATGGGCATGAAGACCACACCGGTTTCACAGACAAGGCTTAAGCCTAGTACCAGACTAAAATGCATGTCTGAGCTGTTTCAACTGAAAGAAACTTGCACTGACAGATCTTAAAATATGCAAGTGTCACTGATTTGGCTCAAGATGCACACCAGTAATGTGTTTTTTTTTTGCAAATAAATTAGTAGCTATGGCCATGGAAAATATGTGTTGCAAAATATTTGCTTTTGCTGTTTCATCTACAGCATATTTTACAATTCTTTATTTTTGTTTGCAAAACTTTATTATACATATATAAATATATGTGGCATTGAATTGACTCCACAAGCTTCCCTTCATGCACACTAGAAAGCATTTACAGTTTTATGGATCCAGTTATTAAACTAACAAACTAGCTAGATAGATAGATAGATAGATAGATAGATAGATAGATAGATAGATAGAATCCAAGCCCTGTCTTCGAAATCAGGCCATAGTGTTGTAAAAATGTAGTTTTTACAAAGCTTTGTTTACACATTTTGTGCATGCAATACTTTGCACTTTAAAATAAACCTCTATATTTCTGTTCAGTAGTCCCTATGAATGACACAAATTAATTGTGGTACTTCGAATTAAGTGATAAAAAGAAGTTGCAAAAGTTTTGCAAAATACACATACTCATCTCAGCACCAATGAAATGTGCAACACTTCATGTTTTACACAAATGATATGTGATGTCTAATTAAATTAGATTTAAGGGCACTGAGCTTTGCCATTTTTTCAGACCTGGCTGGGACAGTGCACTAACTTCCTGTCATGTGCACGCTTTCAAGTGACCAAAATCACAAGTGTGGATACTGGGACAGGACCTTTGTTTATAGGAGAAAAAAATGATTGTTCGGTTACACTTTACTTGAAGGGGTGTGCATAAGACTGACATGACACCTACATAATCATGAAATGACACCTTCATAATCATAACATGACACATGTCATGAATATGAAAGTTTTTTATGCATGTTTATGACAACTGTCATTAAGTGTCATTCGCTCAGTTATGTAATTTGTAATGCAAAGATGACATTGTTTGAGATGTCTTTGTTATGGGCTATGGTTAGGGGTAAGGGTAGGGGTAGGGTTAGGTCAAATAATGTCATATTTGCATTAAAAATGACATAACTGAGCGAATGACACTTAATGACAGTTGTCATAAACATGCATAAAACCTCTTTCATATTCATGACATGTGTCATGTCATGATTATGAAGGTGTCATGTCAGTCTTATGCACACCCCTTCAAGTAAAGCGTTACCGATTGTTCAAATCAAACCTTCAAGGTGCCTATGCAAAGGCATGATTTCTGCTGTTTGGAACACATTCAGAGTTTACAGCATGGAATAAAGCTTAGTCTGTGAAGGACTGAAGTGTGTTCAAAACTGCTGTTTAAGGCTATACTGGTTCTTCAGCTGATGAAACGTATTTCCAAAAAAAAAAAAATAATAATAATAATGTGATCTAGGATCTCCCTCACAGCCTAATTTTCATCCGTGTTAACCTGATTAATATCTATACAAAACTACCATTCCAGTATGGAAATCAAATCAACTGTGAGGGATTTTCTTCACTCAGATTTGTCATATGACAACAATATAGCATACTACTGATTGAAATTCATTATGGAATAATCCTCCGTCTGGGATAATTTGACAATTTGACTTACTTTTACTATTAGGAACCATGTACTAATTAAATAATAATAATAATTGCCTTTACCAGTTGAAAACCATTGACTGAGTTCGCTCTTAACTGGTTGTCCATTCATGAAGAGACTGACCTGACCTGAGTCCAGCGTTTCTTCTCACAGTCACAGGAGGGCAGCAGACATCTGGTGTTGCCTTGACTGTCAGCGAAACAAAGTAGTGTACAACAGTATCACAGTTGGTCTGTACCTACACACTGAATCGTGCATTCATTTGCATACAATTTCAGTAACATTCTGTATGGCTTGTTTACGTGATTTTTTATTGTATTGTGGCAAGGTCGATCCAATAAAAATTCACCAATGGATGTGGACCAGTGGATACCAAAAACTGTGATGCTCCATGAGTCTGTGTCCTAAATGCTATTTCTTTATTTTAAAAAAGGGTAGTTTTCAGTAATCATTTTTTCATGTAGCATAATTATTCATGTAAACAACCTGAAGCAAAGAGATAAATTAACATTAGTGAGTGTTTTCTCTTTTTGTTGTTAGTGTTTGATTGATATGAAAGAATATGAAGGTAGAAGATACCAGTTGTTTTTTTAGTTGTTGAAGGTAAAACGCTTTTCTACACTAGAATAGATCATTCACCAAGACAAACTGTATGGTGGGAGTCTGAGAGGGTGTGAAGGGCGGTTTGGGTGCATTAACCCTGACCCTAACCACTCACTAAACCTAAAATCAGACGGAAATGACAGGTTGATAAGAACTTTGTTCAAGCTTCAACCTCAACCTTAACCTTACAATCTAACGATAGAAATGTTGTTCCAAGACCAACAAAGGATATTGATCCCAACATTTTTCCCTGCATGCACAAATCAGATATCAGAATAGCTACACTCTAAAAAGTGCTGGGTTGTTTTAACCCAATTTTGGGTCAAATATGGATTAACCCAACTTTTTGGTTAAAAATTTAGCTGGGTTAGTTCATATTTACATTTACATTTAGTCATTTGGCCGACGCTTTTATCCAAAGCGACTTACAATTGGGGAATACATAAAGCGATTGTTCTTAAAGAGGCGAACAGACACAGTAAGTGCTTGAAATATCAAGTTTTAGGCATTGTTCAAGTACAAGCTAGAAAAGGGAAGGAATAAATAAAGAGAAATAATTTTTTTTTTAAAGATGAAGTCAAGTAGCTTCGAAAGAGATGAGTTTTCAGCTGTCGCTTGAAAATTGTCAGGGATTCAGCATTCCGGATAGGGGTGGGAAGATCGAGGCGTTGCTCACTAGCGGATCTCAGACTTCTGAAGGGGATGTAGATTCGTAGTAGTGAGTGGAAGTAGGCGGGTGCTGAGCCTGTGGCTGTTCTATATGCAAGCATCAGTGTCTTGAACTTGATTCGAGCCGCAACCGGTAGCCAGTGCAAGGAGATAAAGAGTGGTGTAACATGGGCTCTTTTGGGCTCGTTGAAGACCAGCCGTGCCGCTGCATTCTGAATCATTTGTAGAGGTTTGATTGTGCTTGATGGAAGTCCAGCCAGAAGAGCATTGCAGTAGTCCAGCCTAGAGATGACAAGGGCCTGGACAAGAAGTTGTGCAGCATGCTCCGTTAGAAAGGGCCTGATCTTTCTGATGTTGTGCAATGCAAACCTGCAAGATCGAGCAGTCTTTGCAATGTGGTCTTTGAAGGTCAGCTGGTCATCGAAGATTACACCAAGATTTCTGATCAAAGTCGATGGGGTAATTGTCAAAGAACCTAGCTGGATGGAGAAATCATGCTGTAGAGTTGGAGTGGCAGGGAAGACACAAGTTGGGTTGAAACAACCCAGCATTTTTTAGAGTGTAGTGAAAGTGCTGTCTGAGATTGAGTTACTTAATGGTTAAGGGTGCTCACTATGTTTGTCTAACAGGAATGCTCTTCCAGATCCATGTGTTGTTGTTTAGTTCCACATATTGCTCAGTGGAAACACATCCACTACACTTTGGATTGAACTATTACCAAACCTCCTCCGTATCTGATGATGGATTCAGAAAGGTTGGTGAGATCATCTTCATGATGACCAAGAACACATGCAGAACCAAATGAGCACATCACAGCTGACCAGCCGTAAATCAGCTCTGCCTCTCATTCAGTTCCTCCTCTCTCTGTCGCTCCTCGAGGCCGGTTTATCTGTCCTTTTGTGTTGTGGTGTTGTGAGGTTGTTAAGCTCCTTCATTTCTAGTTCTGGATCTGATTTCCAATGGATGAATACTTCTCTGAGCTCATCTGTTCTTAAATTGCAAGTTCTATATTTCAAATGTTTTATACTTAAAACATTAATCACATAACGTTATGTATGCCGCTGTAAGTGCAGTGTAAATGCATTCATGCCACCTCTGAGCTGCATTCAACAGTCCGTGTAAGTATACCTATACTACTTCAGATGCTGCTTCTGTGCAGTGCAAAAATGGATTTTGATTATACTTCATTTGATTGGTAATAGCCCTGAGACGTTTTATTATTCCAATTGCATCCTCTGCAGTGAATGGGTGCCACCATGAGAGTCCAAACCTCTGATAAATACTGGATTAGAGACTCATGTTGCATAATTTAGCCAGAAGCAATGGTTTAAAGGTAAGATGTTAATTGATGGACTGGATTACTTGTGGATTATTGTGATGTTTCTATCAGCTGTTTGGACTCTCATTCTGACGGCACCCATTCACTGCAGAGCATCCATTGGTGAGACACTGATGCAGTGCTACATTTCTCCAAATCTGATGAAGAAACAAACTCATCTACAAATCGAGTACATTTTCAGCACATTTTCAGTTTTGGATGAACTGTTCCTTTAAATAATCAGTTTTCTTCAAGGGTTTAAACAAAGAGATTGCATTTTTGTTTTTTTTGCAAAGACTTTCCCTCATTACTGCAGTCAGAGCCAATGCTGATCGTGATCAATAAGGCATGACTGCAACAATGAAGACCAACATGTAATCATTCACTGTAAGTATAGGATTGTTTTCATCTGATTTATTGCTTGAGATAGCAGCAGTTGTTCCTGCCTCACCAGCTCCACATACAGCATTGCTTCAATAATATTCAGAACATTCATCTAATCTTTCAAAAGACTCTAACAAAACACGGTTTAAGTCTTACCGAATGTCTTGAGACATTAATAACATAAAGTGATGTATGTGTTTTCTGTTAAAGTCTTCACAGAGCTGTGCGTTAGAAGCCGGTGAAAAGCTCACAAGTCATATTAATTCCTGAATGCGCTCCAGCGGCCTCGTCTGACTCCATCTGGAAACAATAGCACATGAAGAACAAGAAAAAGCTCTGACTCAGCGTTAGCGAAGCCGGATCATATCTGCTTCCTACGGCCAAGAGAGAAAGACAACACAGACTGTAATGTGATGGCAATGTGACACGCATCAGGTTTAATAAGAACTGCCATTTATAACAAATCCTGCATCCACTCTTCAGAATAACACTCGCTGTGGACCAGCGATTGCATTCATCTACTGCTGCTGTACAACAAATGCAAATACTGTAAAAGATGGAAGTCATTTGTGCGACGCAGCTCTCTTCAAAACCCACATGTGCAGAGTCTCTCCATCAGACCAAAGACAGATTTACAGTTCTTGGCAGTCGAACGGTTGCTAAAAACATCCCGCGAAGAGAGCTGACTTTGTTAAATGTGACACTTCTTACAGTTCATTAAACTAGTTTAATTGGCATTTTGTTTTCCTCGAAAATAATGAAACCCAAATACGTAACAGTACTGTGAAGGCACGATAACGCATACAAAAATAACCAATCGTGCAACTATACCCAAAAGTTAAACAGGAACACAAAAGCCGTATAACACAACATTACAGCAGAAGAGCATTCTGGTATATTGCAGTATTGTTAATAAATAAGAGAATTAATATCAATCATACAAAAGCGTCATGTTAATTTAAAACCCCTGTTATGCAACAGCTGCTCGGCTGCCATTAATATCAACATATAGCACCAAAAATGAATGTAGCTCTACTACACGACACCATATTCTCCCTGCTGCCACTATGAGACGCATTAAGCCCATTTATGTGTTTCACGTGAAATTATGAGGCATGTTCATGGAAAAACATAACACATGTCCATGCATTTGAAGCTCCGTGACAGATAATGAAAGGAGTCCTCACACCCTCACTGACACGCTATGGCCTCCAGAGGGCTTTGTTGGTGGTGTCATTTCCTGCAGAGAGCGACACGCTGTCAGTCTCGCCGGTATCGGCCGTGTCATTCTCCAGACAAACAAGCCACTCTGAGTCTTTAATAATGTCTTTGTGTTCAGTCCGTGTTGAGTGCAGCACTAGAGAGGGCATGGCTCCGCTCCATCCAGGGCTCAGAAGGTCACGGTTAAACATCTCGAGAGGTTCTCACGGGTTCGTGTGCGAGCAGGACTTGCAGCATTGCTTCCCGTAGAACTTGTGGTTGCAAACGCCGTGCTGCGGCACCAGATAACACCAGCTGAAATGATCCTTACAGACCACATCTGCACAGAGAAACACGGATGTTACACAGTAGCTTGGGGTACATGTCGGTCACACTTTAGTTTGGGGAGCAATTATCACTATCAACAAACCATTAACTACGACTTTTGCCTCAGTAAACTCCTAATTAGCTGCTTATTTATAGTTAGTAAGGTAGTTGTTAAGTTGGGGTTTATATGGATTAAGGAATCTAAAATCTGCTCAGGCAGAATAAGGCATTAAT
This sequence comes from Sinocyclocheilus grahami, assembly GCF_001515645.1. Classification (NCBI taxonomy): domain Eukaryota; kingdom Metazoa; phylum Chordata; class Actinopteri; order Cypriniformes; family Cyprinidae; genus Sinocyclocheilus; species Sinocyclocheilus grahami. Next base: position 511,497 of record NW_015505833.1, read on the forward strand.
ATGTGCTTTATAAGTACTAATAAATAGACAATATGCTAGTGATAGGCATGCAAATAAGCAACTAGTTAATAGTGAGCATTGCATGTTCTGTGTTCGTTTTGACCACTTCATTTCAACCGATTTGTAAATCCCAAACAAAAAATTAGATATTGAGCAGAAATCTTGTTTTAGTATTATATGCTTTTTTTTTAGTATTATTATTATATGCTATTATAATATTTATTAATATTCTGAATGAGCTTTTCATTTAAGCTCATTTTTTCAAAAAAAAAATTTTTCATTTAAGGTTTAGTAACTTAGTATGTGTGCTTTTGTCATTTTTAATTTTTTTTATATTTCTATTTAGCTTTATTTTCATTGCGGTTTTAGCAATTTGAACTTATTTTTAGCTTAGTTGTCAAGGCCACATTTCTAATTTTCGATTAAGTAAAATGTTTAATCTAATATTCATATTTTATTTCAATTAGCAAAAACACTTTTTTAATATTTAGTTAATTAAAACACCAAAACATACTATCAATAGTACAAATGTCAATTCTCTCTCTCTGTCTCTCTCTCTCTCTGTCTCTCTCTCTCTCT
>NW_015505833.1:512190-567084 GCF_001515645.1 Sinocyclocheilus grahami
TCTCTCTCTCTCTCTCTCTCTCTCTCTCTCTCTCTCTCTCTCTCTCTCTCTCTCTCTCTCTCTCTCTCTCTCTCTCTCTCTCTCTCTCTCTCTCTCTCTCTCTCTCTCTCTCTCTCTCTCTCTCTCTCTCTCTCTCTGTCTCTCTCTCTATTAAAAGTTCAGCAAATGAAACAATGTTTACTCACAATAATTACAATAATATCATGTCATTAATCACAAATAATTATTGTAATTTACTGACAGTACCAATTGTCATTTGGTTTAATTTGATGTACTAAAATATCTAAAACTAAAAAATGAAATTAAAATATTAAAAACTATGCAAAAAATTACATACACAACAAGTTATTGAAACTTCAACTAAAAAAAAAAATATATATGTATATATACAGCATATAAACAAACATCTATAATAATATCTCAATACTAAAAAACATTTCTCAAAAGTGTATTGGTTACATAACTAAAATTATGTGATGTAATAACTTCCCAGCTCACAACAGACCTCTCTTCTCTGGCTGAGGACAGAATGCAGTGTTACAGGCCTGGGACATCACAGGCTTCATCTGCGGGACACAGCTGGAGGAGGGACGTCCATGAACGAGACACTGCACGGAGCGCACCTGAACGCCCCCTCCACACGACACCGTACACTGCAGACCACACAAAACACAACATCAAGCTCCCTGTACTTTCTGCTGAGCTCATGATGTCAGAAGGGTGTGGGATGAGGGAGACCTGCCTGAGACCACGGTGATGAGTACCAGTCTGGTCTGCTGTGAGGGGAGGCCATGGGACAGTCTGACAGGACACAGGTTCTCTGGAGCTCCATAGAAGGTTTGGGCACATGCTGACACTTTTTGGGTGACAGTTCTCTATACTTTCCTGCGACGTCCTTCTCTGCGCACTTCACGACACGCAGCTGAAGCCCCTTACCACACGACACTGAACACTGCAGAGAGAAAGAGAAAATATCACCGCCAATATCAAATCTGTTCGATCTGTTCATTGATCATGGTATTTTATTGCAGCGTTTGGAAGATTTTGGTATTAGGGGTACTGCCCTACATTGGTTTAAATCACATTTAAAAGATAGATCATTCTTGGTTTGCCTTGTAGATTTGTGTTCTACATCAGCTAAATTACATAGTGGTGTGCCACAGGGGTCTATACTTGGGCCTATTTTATTTTCATTATATATGGGCCCCTTGGGCTCAATTTTTCATAAATATAATATTCTCTCAATCCTTTGATGGACTTGTGCAGTGTTTAGGTGAGATTAGAGTCTGGTTGACAAGCAATTTTCTTCATCTTAATACTAATACGATTGAGTGTTTTGTCTTTGGACCCTCTTCTGCTTCCAAGGAAATTACTGTATAAGTAGGTTGGCCTCTATGATTTTAATTGTTTCAGATCATGTCAAGAATTTGGGTGTTATAATGGATTCGGATTTAGTTTTAGATAAACAGGTTACTAGTGTTGTGAAGGCTGCATAAATCACATTTAAAAGATAGATCATTCTTGGTTTGCCTTGTAGATTTGTGTTCTACATCAGCTAAATTACATAGTGGTGTGCCACAGGGGTCTATACTTGGGCCTATTTTATTTTCATTATATATGGGCCCCTTGGGCTCAATTTTTCATAAATATAATATTCTCTCAATCCTTTGATGGACTTGTGCAGTGTTTAGGTGAGATTAGAGTCTGGTTGACAAGCAATTTTCTTCATCTTAATACTAATACGATTGAGTGTGTTGTCTTTGGACCCTCTTCTGCTTCCAAGGAAATTACTGTATAAGTAGGTTGGCCTCTATGATTTTAATTGTTTCAGATCATGTCAAGAATTTGGGTGTTATAATGGATTCGGCTTTAGTTTTAGATAAACAGGTTACTAGTGTTGTGAAGGCTGCATTTTATCAACTCAGAATTATTTTTAAAATTACATCAGTTCTCTCTTCTCAGGACCTGGAGACGCATTGATTACTGTAATTCTTTATATATAGGTATTTCACAGGGTCAATTATCTCATCTTCAATTAGTACAAAATGCTACATTGCTTAGACTTTTGACTCGTACAAAGAGGAGGGAGAGAATTACCCCAGTTCTGGTTTCTTTACACTGGTTGCCTGTAAAATTTCGAAGTTATTTAAGGTTTAAGGTTCTGTTGAAGGTTTTTAAAGCCAAAAATATATGGTTGACCTTTTGATTCCTTATCAACATACAATAAATATGAGATCCTATGAGAAACTCCTTCCAATGCACATTAAATCTTCCCCATCTGTGGATGCTTTTAAGTCTAGATTGAAATCGTATCTTTTTCGTATAGCTTTTAAAATTGATTAGCGTGATCAGGATTTAATTTTTCATTTTTGTTTGTGAGACTGCATGTAATGATGCTGGAAAGCACTTTGGTCAACGGCAGCTGTTTTAAATGTGTTATAGAAATAAAATTTGTATTGTATTGTATTGTATGTTATGAAGGAACAACAAGGCACCAGTTGTTTAAAAATGGAACACATACTGTAACTGTAAATGTAAAATATAAAAGGCCTGCAATAGGATAAATCTGTCCTTAAGCAGATGCTTTTATTTAAAGTGACTAGAAGTGCTCTAATTAAAAGGGCAATCCTTTTGTGGCAGCGTGGGGTCGCAACTCCAAATATTTGCTTTCACAACACACCACCCCACCCCACTGTACCTCAATGCAATGCTAGTTTTCTGCGGAGGGTTTTACCGGTTGCCAGGTGGAGACGAACCACTGGGCCTTGCGCTGTTTGTGGCAGCGTTTGATCACGCAGGTCTCTTGGCTGCTGGGTTTGGGCAGAGCGGCACAGGAGGCATCCGGCAGCACGCGAGAGTAAGAGCCACTGCTCACACACGCCACCGCTCTCTTCATCACTCCCTTCCCACATTTACGAGAACACTGGGGGGAAAAATCCAATCGTAATGTAAGACAGTGTTACTCAGTGAAGTTTTAATTGTAGAATTAAAGGTGCAGTCAGTCATCATTTGCTTACATTCTTCTGGCCAGAGGATGCAGCATCACACGAAACAAAAGTGTTCAGTTACGGATGCAATTTTCAAAATGCACTATTCACAGTCAGTCACAATTAGCTTATTTTGTGAACATGTTGACCCCTATGAGGAAGGGTCATGACCACCATAGATACATTCATAGCAGTTTTTCTGCTGTACTCCATTACGCAGCGCTCTGTTTGTTGTTAGAATGACAAAAAGTTAAAAAAATTAAATTTTTAGGCTGCTCAAGATGTCTAACATCTAGATATGGCTAGGCGATTTTTCCAATTTTATCAATTAATTTTTATCGATTAAATATGCTTAACGTATCAAGCTGTTAGCTTAGCAGAATGTTGTTATGTAGAGCATTTCTGTCACTTTACATAGCCTACACTACTGTATGTAGACATATGATGCATTGTTGATTGCCACAGAGTTGTATGATTGAGCACTAACCTGCGACCAGGGTCCAGCGCTCCAGACCGGTGGGCAGCTGTGTGTGTTGCAGGTCTGTCTGTGAGACGGCGGTGGTTGTGCACACCGCTCATCGGTCACAGTGTCCACCTGCTCCGGGCCTGTTTTCTGGACACAGCGCACCTGTCTGATCTGCTCTCCGGATCCGCAGCTGCGGCTGCACACGCCCCAGCCCTCCACACGCCAGCTGTGGTGTACAGAAACACACACGCACACATAAGTGCACGACATCCGGAGGGAGTTATTTGTGTTTAAAGAATCACTAATATTTATCTCATGCCTAGAGTGCAACCCGAGCTTTCCCACTGCATTTCTTTTGCAAAGGCAATGAAATACTAGAGTCCTGCTGCATATTACATCATGCTCAGTATACTGTAAACTGCATAAAGATGACTGATTTTAAACATTATGACAAGCATTTTAACAGCGTTCTGGGTCTTAATTGCTAATAAAGGTTAAAGAGTTCAAAAGGCAATTTTGCATCATCTCTGAAAATGTATTCTAATTGAATTTTGTATAAAAATGCCTAAAGTATTCTCAGTTATTTACATAATTCAAGTGCATTGTGAATTTAGTATTATTTTTATACTATTATTTATTCATGTTCGGTATGAGCTTTCATTTTTACACTTTTCAGATTTTGTTTAATTTTTTTGCTTAGGTTTTAGTAATCTGTGTGCTTTTGTCATCTCATTTGACATATTCGTTTTTTATCTCTCGATATAGGTTACATTTTTTTTTTCAGTTTTTGTTTCTGTAATTTTAGTAATTCAACTCATTTCAGTTAGTTGCCAACACAACATTTATAATTTTCATTACATTTCTTTTTTTTTTTTTAATTTTCATTAAAGTTGAATTTATATTTAATTTTATCTTTATTTCATTAACATTTTTTTTAAGTTTATAATATATCTGGTCAAAAATGGTTCATTCATCACAAAGGAAATGAAGGATGGAGTTGAGTGCATTGCATTATGGAATACAATATTCTGAACATAATGAAACAGAAATATAATAGTATGGTAGTATTCTATTCTGAATGCAGTTACAGCATAGTTTCCCACAAGCCTCCCAACACTGAGACACCTTGATCATCAAGAGCAGATGGTTTCTTGACTTTCAGCAAAACCCACCAGTCAAAATATCAGCTCATAAAGGCCACAATTCACCCTAACGTCCCCAAACAACCTGAAATCCCCCGTCAGCACATTCAAACATCCTACAGGTTATTTCTCATAGCAGAGCCTCGTTGTTGTCTATTCTATGGACAACCACGTTCGAAAGGGGGGAATTTGTAGCGTCTGGACTACTCCAACACACAATATATATTTTGTTTGCTAGATTTCACAAATACTTTGTAACACCCCAGGACGCCGAACAAGACCCTGGTTTCATGGTAACCCGATACATTTACAACCTTGTGGAATGCGAGCCGGCTCTCATTCTGCTTTCTCCAGAAACAAAGGGACACAAATGCACAGGAGAAATGGACTTTTCTACTAATTAATTCATAGGAAAACCTTTCTTTGATTGAATACACATATCCTTCAGGTCATTGTGTATACCATTACTGTTCTTGTATATTGTCTGTTGTAATGTATGGTGTTTTATGCATGTTATGATAGACCACTAGTTAATATAACCTCACCTATTTCATGTCTAGTATCTATGAATTCGCTTTTTTATGATCGAAACAAGCGTGTATATTATATGGTGGTACATAGGCAATATATATTAGGGCCCTGAGAATCGTTAATAATTTCGATTTAAGTCCATTTGCAAATTACCATGCTTAGAGAACAAAGGGGTCGTAAACCCTCCAGCAATTGCCACCTCCCGCTCGGAAATTCCATTTTGCTCATTGGACAAGCCCATCTTGAAAGGCGGAGATCTTCTCCGACCTTAAAGGCCCGGCTCCAGGGACCCGCCCCAGTCGGTGGTTCGGTCTTCGGCTAAGAAGATGTGAGAAACGCTTCAGGATACCGAAGCATCTGTGCCAGGCCTTTTCTTCGGCCTAGTCCTTTCCATTCATCAAGTGACTCTGACTCAAACTGGTTCTTTCTCATCAACCAACTTCAGCAAGATCTACGGGAAGCTTTAAGATTTGCATCAGGAATCTCTTTCAGACCGCCGAGACTTGCTAAGTATCAAACTTAGTCTTATTAATTGATACATTAAGTATCAGTTACACCTTTTTGTGGTGTGTTTGGTGTGTTTGAACTCAGAATCTGACTTATCCCTGAAGGCTTTGATCTGTTGAATATACATGCAAAGTGTTCCATAAAATCCATTCTTTATGTCTCTTTCTATGCTGAGTTAAACTTTAACCCTTTCCTATACCAACTGTATGTGTGTGTGTGTGTGTGTGTATGTGTATGTTAGACCGGCTTAATGTGTTTATGTAATATGTTAGACTAGTTTAAGTGTTTATGTAGTTAATAAAACCTTACTTGTATCACACTTGACGTTGTTCATTGTTTGCTCATAACCGGAGTCACTGATCATGCAGATTTACGTTAAAAGCTTATAGAATTGTACAGTAAGAAAGTTATTTCCCTTAACCAGGAAATTAACGTCTTAGAATTGACAAGACAGTTGACCCTGAGTGGTCAGCTAAATATCTACAGTGGATCTAAAATATGAATAGTTAATTATAACTAGTTATGGTTAATTATTCATATTTCCCCATGAGCTGATTCGCTACAATGCCTTATTCTGCATGACCATGTTGTAGATCCCTTAATCCTTAAACCCATACCTAAACTTAATAACTACCTTACTGACTATTAATAAGCAGCACATTAGGAGTTTATTGAGGGATAACTCTTAGTTAATAGTGAATATGTGTTCCCTATTTAAAGTGTTACCACTAGTTTTAATACTGCAAGTATATTTATACAGTACTTATAATATACTATTTATATTTTTGCATGTTTCTTAAATACAAGTACAGGACAAACATACTTAGACTTTTCTGTATAAGCCAAGTATACTTAGTATATTTAGTTTTTAAAGTATACTAATAGCACACTTGAATAAACCTCTGCTTTTGTAAGGGAAGTGTCATTTATTGGGAAAAAAGACAAAAAACCCTCTACAATCAAAACATTTGATAAAGATGATTTTTTTTTTTTCTCAAGTACTTAGTCAACGTTTTGAACGAATGCTGACAACGAAGACAGTATTGTGTTTGTTTGAGGTTAGTGGCCGATGTTGGTGATCAATGTGATTCTCTACACCTGTGTAAACTTGAGCAGAGCCGATTTCATACAGCCACTAAAATCACCAAAGCACCTGCTTCAGACACATTTGCAGTTGGTTTAATATTTTGTATCTAATGCAATGCGTGTGAGTGTGTGTGTGTGTGCTGAGTTTGGAGGGTTTTTAACCTTGGTCTCAAATAAACCCAAAGAGTCTGAAGCCAAGCACACAGGACATCAGATAAACGTGATGCAATAAATGGTGTTTACAGAGGCCAGCTAATGAGGCAGAACAGCACAGCGTGAGAGCGAGAGAGAGAGAGAGAGAGAGAGAGAGAGAGAGAGAGAGAGAGAGAGAGAGAGAGAGAGAGCGTGACAGTACTGCTCACTGGCTGAGTTCTTGCCTGAAGCACCTGTTATAGTCGTGACACCATCATGCATTCATCAGGACACTGGAATAGACACCAGCAAATGTTTGGCTGCTGTTATAGCGGGGAGACACACAGAGTGACTCACTGCTGTGCTCCTGGACACCCAAAAGTGTCCCCCAACCCCAGATCATAATCTCCGAGTGTGAACGCAAATGTTTTTAGCTGCACAAGCTTGATTTCACACACAGCTGCCTTCCAGAATGCACTCAAGCACATGCTGCAGTTTCAGGGTTGCCACAAAGGGTCCCTTAAGAAGAACAAGTGTGTGCTTAATTGTAGTGAATGTGCACTTGTAGAGTACTTTAAACCTTAAAAGCATGTAAAACTAAAAAACTAAAAAATCTTGCAGATAATATAAAATGAATGAAACAAAAGGCAACTTAAGCGATTTCAAGAGAGACACTTTCATGACTGTTTCTTAACACACTTAAGTAGACTTTCAAAAAGTGCACTTTGTAATAATGTCAAAGTTTTACTTTAATGTACATTGTAAATCATTATGTTGTAATAATCTTATTTTGATGTGTTGACTAACATACTAAAGCACACGTCAAGTACTTGTTATTTGATATTACATTTAAAGTGAATATATTGTAAATGTATTAAATTGCAACATCATTACAAATGTGTAATTACAAATACATTTAAATACAAGTTGCAAAGGAAATGCCATTAGAGTATATTTTAGTTTACCATAAATGCTTGTCAGTTCATTCAGCAGTAACACTTTAACCATATTTCAAAGACAATAGAAGTAATTATGAAATTACAAAATGCGCTTAAGTCTTGCTTGTATCAAAAAAACACTCTTAAAGTTTAGCTAACTGCATTTAATATAAATTTAAACTACAATACATTTTCATTTCAATTGCAAATAACATGCATTTAAGTGTCTGAAAACATTACATTCAGTTCGCACTTAAGTATATTCTTGTAAAGTATATAATTTCTGTATTAAGTCCCCTGTTAAAAGTATGTTAGAGTGCACTTCTTTTCACATGTGTCTCTAAAAACCTAATTTGGGAGATCAGACACTGGGACTGTGATGGTCTTCACCAAAAACACTGCATCTACAAACAACAATTGTTATACATGCAGGTATTGATCTATTTTCCTTTTACATTACTTTAACATTTGTGCTGGTTTTGGACGTCTTCTCTCTCTCTCTCTCTCTCTCTCTCTCTCTCTCCCCCCCCTCTCTCTCTCTCTCTCAGGGCAGGAAGCCCATGAGGACTCAATACTTGGACGGATCACTTTACAGGACCAAGTCAGCATTTTCTGGGAAGACTGACATAAGAGGACACAAGATCTCCAACTAGAAGATCATCTGTGTGCCAGAGCAGCCGCTTTTATCAGACGTATGCAGAGATAAACCAGCCGACTGAACTGACACGGGCGTCTATCTTACAAACATCCAACACTGCGCTCTCAACCGCATCTGAAGAAATGAGAGAGATGCTTGTTTGTGCTGAATGCATTGTGGGTGGTTGCCAGGGTGTTGCTATGGTTTTTAGAGTGGCCTTTAGAGAATTACTTTTGCAGTTTCTAGGGTGTTTGCCAACTGGATCTTGCACTTATCATCTTTCTTTGTCAATGATTTCATGAGAAGCTGATGTAACGGTATAATGACAGGCGTGTTTTTGGGATGGGACCAGAGTCTGTCTTTCTGCCTCTAAAGCCATCAACACTTGCTGATATGTTGTTCGATACTTTCGCTGACAGTAGAGCGGCGCGTCCGTCATCACCAATGCGTTACGGAAAACACGGGAGGACAGGTCTGTTCTCCAGCTCTCGGAGACCAGTGCATATGGATCTGTAATGTGTGTATGACACACACCTTATAAACTTCAATTAAATTAGAAATTAGTTTTGTTGTGAGCTACTAAATATGTTGTGTAAGCATTTATATTATAACATAACAAATAATCAACCTAGCTAGTCTAAACAACAGATTTCTGTATTAAAATGATCCCAACTCAGAGGTCTTGACCTTCTCAACTGCACATAACAAATACATTTAGGATACACTGTTACTTGCAACCCAGTAAACCGCTTAAATTACGTTATTTTACAGTTTTAAATAATGTTGTCCATTTAATGTTTACTGCATGAAAATGGCAAATCACACAATGTTTTAAATTCTATTTTCTAGGGTTGCCGTTCAATAAAAAAACACACATGCAAAAAAAAATAAATTCAATTTAATTGCATATTGCTCTGTAATTAATTATTATTGATCACACCTAAAATTAAAATTTGTCATGAATATATTTTCACACTGCATCTCCAAATTTATCTTTAAACAATACAAAGATAGTGTTTTTAATATTTGATATTTTAAATATTTGTTTAATGGCTTCTAATGATGGTCATTATCATTGATATCAATATTGATATGGATGACTCTATTAAACTGAGGTTTTTTGGGTATACAATGAATAATTATCGCCATTCATCATTACAACATCATTGAAAGCCAGGCCAAAACTGAAAATTATCAGACTGTTAATAAATGATAAATAAAAACATAACACAGAACATTATAACTATTATAGCAACTTTTAATTTAAGTGAACTTAAATTCAAGAAATTCAAGGGACCTGTTACCACAACATAAGTACAGTATATGCATGGTTGCAAGTTAAACAATGTATTGATTTAAGTTGCAAACATTATTTTACTTAATATTGTGTGTAAAACATTTTTTATAAGGTGTATTAACTTCTTAATTAGTGCATTTCTAGCTTGCACAGGACTGGATAAGCAGAATAGAAGTTTAAATTAAGTCCTATTTTATTATTGTTTAGTTAATGTAGTTTGTTGGTTGACCCTAATTCCATTAGAAGTTGCCGTAACTCAAAATGATCAGTGCAAACTGTTGCATTATTTTTATTGATTTATTTATTTGAGCAAAAACCATTTGTTTTTTGAGTGTAACCCTAGTATTTTTACATTCACAATGTTCATAACAAGGTTGCATAAATTGCAAACATCATTAAAAAGGTAATTAAAAAAAGCTCAGATGATATTTAGTTTGAGTTTAACGTGTCACTCTTCCCTCGCATTAAAGCCGGTCCCGTCTGGTTCTCCTCAGTCCCAGCAGACCCAAACCCTCACAGTAATCCTGCAGGACGTGCTTGTTTTACAGCAGCAGGTTAAGCATGAACCTTCATCATGAGAGCGTTTCTCCAGCGTCTCCTTAAGAGACATGAGCTCACTGCATATTCAGGATCCTCCATTATAAATCAGCGCATATTTCTCGTTTGCATTGTCTCAGCTCAAATTATTCTGTCAGAACAGGTTGTTGCACAATCATGCAGGATAAATAATAACAGTTCTGACATCTGAAATCACAAAAACTTGCATTTGAACGTCAAACATCACGAAAAACCATAGAAGCAACAACAACAAACAACAAACTTACAAAACGCAGCGCAGCCTCTCTTGTGTCTCTAGCGATCAGTGTCACGGTCTCTGTTTCTCGGATCTCCCTGCATGAATTGTCAAATCCAATAACCGCGTGCTGGTCTACAACTGTCCAGATTTAGTGTTGATCTGGGGTCAGGGTTGTGATGTCACCTTTGTCACTGTCCCAGGAATGGTTGAACGTGATGCCAACATGTGAGTAATGTAGGGTACACCCGAGACGTGCTAGCTGGCCAAGGTGACCCTTCACCCTGCCTCGCCCAGACCAGGCTGCCAGACACCCATCAGTGGGCCAATTCATCCCAACAATGTTTACTGGGCAATGCCCTTCTTTGTCAGCCATCAAACCAGCTTTACCTTCATGCAAACATGATGGATGAAGCATGTTCTCACAGGCACTGGGGAAAAGGCCTGTTTGTTTCAATCACTAAACTCATATGTAGCGCTGTGAGGCTCAGAGGCTCATGGGATGCAGGTTCTCTCAATCCAGGTGAATGTGTTAAAGTGCAGCTTTAGAGGCTTAAAATGCTTTATTACCCCAAAACTGGAATTTTTTACCAATGGAAATCAGACAAGCTCCTTTAAAGGCATAACTTTTTGATTAAATATTTGTGTATTTAATACCTTCGGTCATCCATAAAAATGCTCTGAATTATCTTTACATCAAAAGCTTTTCTCAGCAAATATTAATACAAGAAAATTATTTTTAATTAATAGGCATATCATATAATTAATTAGATTAAAATATTATTTACATTTAAAAAACATACATACATATACTACTATCAAAAATTTTAAGACTGGTAAGATTTTTTTTCTGTTTTTGAAAGAAGTCTCTTCTGCTCACCAAGGCTGCATTTATTTGACCAAAAATACAGTAAAAACAGTAAAAATATGTTTAAAATAACTGTTTTCTATGTGAATATCTGTGTCTCCCACAGCTGTATTTTCAGCATCATTCCTCCAGTCTTCAGTGTCACATGATCTTCAGAAATCAGTATAATATGCTGATCTGCTGCTCAAGAAACATTTCTGATTATTATCAATGTTGAAAACAGTTGTGCTGCACAATATTTGTGTGGAAACTGTGATGCATTTTATTTTTCAGGATTCACAGATGAATAGAAAGTTCAAAAGAGCAAGATTTATTTGAAATATAAGCCTTTTGTAACATTATAAATGTCTCTACTGACACTTTTCAATTTAATGCATCCTTAATGAATAAAAATATTAAAAAGTTATGTTAAAAAAACTTGACCCCAAACCTTTGAACGGTAGTGAACATATATAATTTATAGAATTAGAATTATAGAATGATTTCTGTACATGCCTGACTTTAAGTATACATGCAACAAAAATAAAATATATTGTTATGATAATTATGATTCTTCTTCTTCTTATTTAGAGATGCTCAGGTCTTTGAGTGGATAAGTGAAAGGGGAGAAGCAGCAGCGCAGTGTTTTCCCATCAGCATGAGCAGCTGTGTGTTTTGTGTGTTAATGACGGCATACAGATGTAGATGCTAAGCAGGATTATAGTGCGTGATCTGCCTCTTACACCGAAGCTATGTGAGAAACTGAGCAAGAATAAGAGACGGGGGAGAAAGAGCTGGATCTCACCGCCAAAGAAAACACAACTACACTTGGGAAACAATCAGCTGAGCATCGGGCAGGTTTACGGGAGTCTCAGACACGTTAATGCTTTAAGAGCAGCTCTCAGAGACACTGCGTGAGGAGCTGTTCGGTGTCTCTCTGTCAGCTGCGCTGGACCTCTGGGAACTGAGATTTTGAGCGTCATTCTAAGCCATTGGACATTATTGGGAATTACTCTGCCCTGGAGTCTAGCTGGACCAGAATTGATATGTGAAACGAAAACTTGCCATGCATGACGCTGCCATGGAGATGCTTCTAAAACATCTGATGAGGTACACGAGAAAACATGAGGAGTGAGGTTGAACACACACAGGTTTGTTTTTATGGTTTATGGGGACTCTCCATGGTTTTTATACTGTACAAACTGTATTTTCTATTGCCCTACACCAACCCTACCCCTAAACCTACCCCTCACAGGAGACTTTCTGCATTTTTAGATTTTCAAAAAAACTCATTCTGAATTATTTATAAGCCTTTTGAATTATTGGGACACTGAAAATGTCCTCATAAATCACCTTCTCGTTGTAATACCTATACCATACCCATGTTATTATACAAATTTGTGTCCTCATAAACCACATAAATATGCACACACACACACACACACACACACAGACAGAGATCTGTTGCAGTGACATGAGAACAGACAACATCTGTGTCTCATGTCAAATACACTCTTGATAATAAAACAATACTTTCTGCATTTTTAGATTTTCAAAAAAACTCATTCTGAATTATTTATAAGCCTTTTGAATTATTGGGACACTGAAAATGTCCTCATAAATCACCTTCTCGTTGTAATACCTATACCATACCCATGTTATTATACAAATTTGTGTCCTCATAAACCACATAAATATGCACACACACACACACACACAGACAGAGATCTGTTGCAGTGACATGAGAACAGACAACATCTGTGTCTCATGTCAAATACACTCTTGATAATAAAACAATGGCATTAATGGCTCCATGAAGAACTATAGCTGCATGGAGCCATTGCATTGGCAAAAGGTTCTTCAGGTTACTGAAATCCTCTTCACACTAAGAAAAAAATAGTTCATAAAAGGTCCTTTGGAGAGCCAAGATGGTTCTTCTATTGCATCGCTGCTAGGGATGTAACGATGCATCCCGAGTCATTTGAAAATCGATAAAAAATATGTGACAATTCAAATCGGTTGAGATGTTAAACTAATCGCAATACAGTATGTATCTCTGAGGGGAACTGACTGTCTTCAGAACAGTGATCTTGCCTCCGTATAATGCATATTAAAGCAGTGTTTATTAGCGCAGCGCTGCTTTGTTTACAGCGGTAACCAAGGAAAAGCTGGATCTGCTGTTCTATAAGCGCCACCTGCTGGCAGAGAGTGAATCTGCATCTCATTCAGAGCTTCTGCTGTTTCTGTTTCATGCAGATGTTTTATGTATTAAAGTTTCACAAAGCTAAAGTGAGACCGTTCTGTTTTTGCTTCAAATTTCTAAATTATACAATCTAATTTAAATCAAAACTGCTCATGCTGCGTGTATGCAGCATCTTTGTTTGGATCGTGAGTAAAATGCTGTGGTTGACGTTTTAACATTTCTATTTAGTTTTGTTATTTGACATATTTCAATTTGCAGCATTTTGTCTGAGAAATAATAAAAGGACACCTTTTCATTTATAATTTGCCTTAAATCTCATTTTATTAATAACAATTGTGAGAAAATCACATCGTGAGTTGAGTGAATCGTTAAATCCCTAATCCCTAATAAATAAATAAATACATAAATAAAAGTATGTAATTTAAGATGACTGAATTGAACTGAATTGAACTTGTCAGCTACTGTTTTCAGACTGATATTAGAAGAGGAGTAAACATACAAACTCTGATTGAGAGGTTCCTTTCAGAGCTGTTATTGTTAACTAAAACTTTTAAAAAACGTTTTTGTTAATTGAAATAAAGCTGAAATGAAATAAAACACACCTGAATTACATTAAAAACTTAAAACTTAAATGAAACTTAAAAATGTTGCTTTGGCAAGTTGAAGGAGTGTTATTTTTGAAATATTAAAAAATCTACAACAGCAACAACAAAAACTAATAAAAATGATAACAAATTACTAAAACCTAAACTTAAATTACAATGAATAATAAAAATAAAAGACAATTCAAAATATGAATACATACTACAATGCTAAATACATAATACTAAATGAACACTGGTTCCTTTCTCTAGAAAGGTCTCTCTCAGTGTGTGAGCAGATGAGAGGAGGTCAGTGAAGGCGTTACCTTGCGGGACAGGGCTGTGTGTTACAGGACGTCACACCGGTGGACGGCCGAGACCGTGAGTTACAGTAAGACGTGTTCACCTGCAGCCTCAGATCCTTGTAGCAGACTGCTTTACTGACCATCTGACCTGAGGAGCAAACAACAAAAGGACTTACATACAGTGCACCAAAATGTGATTCCACAGTGATGAATTTGAGCTGATATGAACATAATGGTCATAAAGCCATGTCCTGTGATCATTCATAAACGGGTCAGCACTAATGATGGGAACAGACCATAGAGACTCACCTGAGGCTCAACTATAGAGTTACAGCAGATACGCTTGAGAAACACACAACAATGCTGCTGGGTTTCTCTCTGATCATTTAGAGTATGGATTCATGCAGAGAGATTAACTAATTAAAAAGTGCAACATGTTTTACAGAATCCCTGGTGAAAAAGAAGTACACTTGAGTATACTTTTAATAAGTATACTACTTATTTTTGGAATTCATATTCTTTAAAATATATGCTTAAGTGTGAACTGAATGTAATGTTACATGTTAATTGCAATTGAATGACAATGTATTATAGATTAAATTTATATTATGCAATTTTTTATCATTTTATGACACACTCAAGTGGGACTTAAGTACATCTTTATATGTAATTTCATAATTTCTTCTATTGTCTATTGAAATATGGTTAAAGTGTTACTGCTGAACATACTGACAATCATTTATGATAAACTAAAATATACTTAAATTAACTTAAAAAAACTAAAAACTTAAAAATGTAGTCATTTTAACATATATTAATTTTAAATAAATTTTTTAAATAACACACTACAGTTAAAATTATAAACAAATATGTTCTTTAGTATGTTAGTCAACACATCAAAATAAGTGTACTTCTATACAAAAGGTTAAAACATAATTTAAAATGTCTATGTTTTAATTTGACATCATTACAAAGTGCACTTTTTAAAAGTCTTCTTAAGTGATAAGAAACAGTCAAGAAAGTGTCTAGTTTAAGTCCCTTAAGTGACCATTTATTTCATTAATTTTATTTTATCTGCAAGTATAATTTTTTTTTACATACACATACACACACACACACACACACACACATATATATATATATACTTTTTAAGATCTGAAGTGCACACAAGTGCACATTAAGCACAGTTATGTGGATTTCTTTTTCAAAAGGGATAACAGGTTGAAATGTGTTCATTAATCCTATAAAATCTGATGCATTAATACATCTTTCAGACTGATTTTGTGAACTGGATCAAATGATTAATTGAAAAGGTCCGATTCAAAAGAAGGAATTGTTGACAAATCTGATATTGCTGCTTCTCTCATAAACTCTCAGGAAAGTGCCATATAGAGCGGTCTAGATTGTCAGTGAATAACAATTTTAAATAATAGCAATGCACTAGCAACGCCAAGGTCATCATGGGTTTGTTTGCCAAGGAATGCATGAACCGATGAAAAGCAATACCTTGAATGCAATACAAGTTTGTTTGAATAAAAGTTTCTGCCAAATGCATAAATGTAAATGTGCCACTGAAAACAGAATTTTGATTCAGATTTGTTTTCTGTGCATATGCATTTGATAATGAACATGTGTAAATGTAATCAGTGCTTAAGAAAGAATTTAGGTGTATTGCAATCAGCAGGGCTTCATGAGCTTAGGCTGGACTAGAGTTACAAACCTCCAGAAGATCCGCAGCAGACTGATTCAGTTAAAGTGTTAACGTTTGAACATGTGACTGCAGTGTAATGTTCAGACTGACGGCGTACCTCCTGCACAGGTGGCTGAGCACTGCGAGCGAACGATGGCCCATGTGTAGTTGTGTTTGGGCTGGTTGCGTCGGTCTGTATGCTCTTTGGACAGTGTGTATTCCCACTGAATGCCCGGGTTCCAGCCCTGCATGAGAACCTGTGCAGGGACAAACACAAGACCTAATGCACACTATCAACCACAGAGGAAATCACACAACCATCCTTCTTTCATTTCTTGAGGACAACCCTGCCCACATGCTGTGATGCTCAACAATGTCTCCTGCTATCAGAACATTCTGCAATTAACACATTCAAATCTCTTAACCATAATTCCATTTTGTAGAGTAACACTGATAGTTTCCATATGCATGACATAAGAGTCAGTGACATATAAATATCAACAGAGGAAATATGTTTTAAAAATGTAAGTAAAAAAAGAGCTTAGAAATGAACTGGTTAATGTTGCTATAGTTTATATTGGTTTCATATGGTTTTGAATTTTTGAATTTGAATTTTAATGTGACAGTAATAACATATTTTCATTACACCTTGAATAAATGTGTACACATTATAATTTTTAAATACATTTTTTCAAGGTAAACAGTAGACTCAGCTGGGTTGTTTAACCCAACTTTGGGTCAAATATGGACTAACCCAACTTTTGGGTTAAAAATGTAATTGAAAAATTTAACCCAACAGTTGGGTTAGTCCATATTTGACCCAAAGTTGGGTTAAACAACCCAGCATTTTTTAGAGTGTATATTCACAAATATCATGAAGTTTTTGGGAAGTCGCACCATTTTCCAACTAACCATGGATAAAAATGTGAAATTATTGGATATTTGAAGAGACTTGTTGACATGAAGGACTGCAGGTATTCTCTCTATGATATCATTTCCAGTCCATCAATTAACGACTAAAGCCAAAAGCTGCATGTTTGTAAGAAACACATCTATTATTAAAATGTTTTTAACTTCAAACCATTGCTTTTGGTCAAAATATGAGTCCATAATCCATAATAACTCTTCCTCCAGTGAAAAAGTCCATCTCCTGTTATCTCTGACATCAAAATCCACCCACATATTTGTTTAGAGCTGTTTTGGCTTGAAAACGGTGTAGATGAGATGCACGCTTTACACTATAACACCAGACTTTGGCAAGCAGCAATACGACACAGCAGCCCAATGCTCTCACTAGACAGAGCCAATGAAGCAGAGCCCAAATGCCTGATTACAAAGTGCAATAAAACTGAATAAACAGAAAAAAAAGTTATGTAATTATGGAAGATATAAAAGATACAGGCAGCTACTACCTCAACTACCAGCGTCTCATTGGTGGGTCCAGTGGAGGTGAGGCTCTCCGGACGATTATAGGGTCTCTTGTAGTCGAATACAGCCCCAGCGATGGAGTGTCGTCCGGACCAGTCCACTGTCCAGTGTCCATTCAGGTAATATTTCCTCTGCAGATTCCTCAAAGCCAGATAAGAGCTGGAGGAGTTGAGCTCCGTCACACGGATGCTGCGCGCTCCAGCCGGTATGGTCACCACACGGTAGTACTCTACACACGAGACATGGCACAAATCATAAAAATTATATTTTTGAATATAACATTATTTTTAAATGTAATTAATGTTTTACCTATTGTTAATTTCTGGATTACATAAACACTATTATTTCACAGGTAAGTTCCTTATGAGTCACTTATAAGGGTCCAAACTTAAAACTATATTTACATAAATCCATTATAATAAACAAAACTGTGATAAATGATGTGGGGAAAAAACAGAGTAGCATAGTTATTTTAGGAAGGGAAAAAGTGGATAAAACACGATTGAACAGGAAATATAAGTGTAGAAATGAACATGCAGGGCTTGACAATAAGGACTGCCCGATGGCCCGTGGTCAGTGTTAAAGACGCTCGGGACAATTGATGAATTTGTCACTGGTCCAATCGGGCCACTGCTGCGTTGTCACAAAAGGTGATCATTTGCACGTGTTTTTAAGCCTTGCTGATTTAAAAATTCACAGCGATTTTAAAGCATTCAAGATGCGAAAGACAGCTCCATTCGCATCTCTGACAACGTGCGAGCCTCGGATTGAGTGTCGTTCTGCATCTTCTTGTGCTTGAACGGACAAATACATACAAAAGTAAGTCAAAATACCCGTCTTGGCGAGTAACTCTGTAGCTTTAACAATGATTCATCTATATTTAATTTAAACAGTGGCGTACAGATGCACTGGTCGACCGACCATTTTTTTTGTTTTATTTCAACCGATTCCTGTTCCAGATTTGCACACAAACTACACTGCAATCATTTTCCAAAATGTAATTTGTCTCGAAATATTACGAAGTCTGTAAACGGCCATTAATAGAGACCAGAGACACATTTTCAGCTGAGAGCTACTCAGTTACTTGCAAGTAACTAGTCTAAGGCCAGCCATTATCTAACAGTGTTGGGGGTAATGCAATCGGATTACTTTGTTCAAGTAACTAGTGAAGTAACACATTACTTTTGAATTAACTAGAAAATATCTGAGAAAATATCTGAGAGTTAATGCTACTGTAGATGTAGACTAAATGTCAACATTTACACAAAAACAGATTCAGTATCCCTCAAAATGAGTAAAAACAGTCAAATGCAAACTCGGAATATGACGCAAACCTGCAATAATTATTATATGTTATATGTTAACACAAATACCCTTTGTGTATTTAATCCCATCTTATTAACCAGTGTCTTTGCTGCTGACCTACGATGATCCAATTCAACCAAACTAATAAGCAAAAATGACTGTAGATAATTTTTTATTTTGTAGCAATAGCCAACAATACATTGTATTGGTCAAAATGATAGATTTTTTTATGCCAAAAATCATTAGGATATTAAGTAAAGATCATGTTCCATGAAGATATCTTGTAAATTTCCTACTGCAAATATATCAAAACTTAATTTTGGATTAGTAATATGCATTGCTAAGAACTTCATTTGGACAACTTTAAAGATGATTTTCTCAATATTTAGATTTTTTTGCACCCTCAGATTCCAGATTTTCAAATAGTTGTATCTCAGCCAAATATTGTCATATCATAACAAACCATACATCAACAGAAAGCTTATTTATTCAGCTTTCAGGTGATGCATAAAACTCAATTTCGAAAAATTTACACTTATGACTGGTTTTGTGCTCCAGAATCACATTGGGAAAGTCATCAAGAATGGAAGAAATGTCAGAATCATGCATTGGGATTGTTTTTCAGGAGGAACTAAAAAGCTTGTTTCCATTAATGCAAACATGGATGAAGCCAAATACAGAAAGTCACTTCATGAGAACTTGTTCAGTCGTCCAAAGATCTGCATTAAGTGTGAAGGCGGACAGCACATGTTAAAAACTACGAAATGGTTTGAAATATGTCAGATCTGTGATAGAACCTGATCCAACTTTCTCCATCTAATTCATCAGATATCAAGTCACTTTGTGCTGAAGAACAGAGATTCCATTCATTCCTGCATGAAGATGCATCATTTCTAAAGGGCCGTGTAGAAGCGAACGACTTTGGGGGGTGAGAAAAGTCATTCATGTTCTTTTGGTGCGTAAATGTGTTGAATTTATAGTGTGGTGAAAGAGGAAGACACATTTTCCATGTGTTACAATTTGGAGGAGTAAGAGAAAGAAAATGTGAAAAATTCAAGGGCGTGAATATTATGTGAAGGCTGAACATACTACAGCTTCATGAATAATGTTCTTATCCAGATTCTTCTCAAATGCTACGCCTCATCTCTTTCAAGCATCCCCTCAACCAATTGAAATGCAAGTTTAGACCAACCGTCCACGCGTGTGTAGGGTTTCCACTTGTAGTGCCATCCGCGGAAGGGTTTGTTGTTGAACTCGGCGCACTGGGCAGCTCTGAAGTCCACGGCGTTTTGAGGACAGTCAGCGGTGTTACACAGTTTATAAGAGCGAGACGAGCCCTCGCAAAACCTGCCGCCATACATGGGCCTGAGAGAGAAGAAAAGACGAGAAAAGAAACTGATCATGAGACACGTCTTGATTTACAGCAACAGCAACTTCATTCAATCACTCATGGTTGCCAAGCGGCTGTAATGTTTGTTGTAGTAATGAGATGCATTGCCAAAGAAATTAAGATGTCATTCTATTCTGACAAGGAATCAATTTTCTTGACGCTTAAAATGAAATTTCTGCAGAGGTTTGTATATAAAGTGCAGCAGTGCATAAAGCATCATACGATGAACAAGATGAATGATTATCAGAGCATGAATCAAACCCACTTACAATGCCAGCAATTTTCCATGCAGGAGTTTTTTTTATTATATTCCTGCTTGTGGGAAATGAAAAATCATGTAGAATTACAGTATTTCACATGAGATGGATCACGTGCATAGCACTGTCTCCATTCCTGTTAGCCTTCCTTCTTCTATAGAGTTTCATGGCATCTAAAGCCGACTGACTGAAAATGTTGTGTTTCCACCAGCAACGATGAGACAATTCAAATCTGGTACTTCTGAAGCGTTTTGTTCTTGCAATGAGATGAGATGAATGGGAATGCTAACAGACAGAGAACTACACAGACCAAGTCTGAACATATTTGCTAACTATTTTTGTCATTCCCTAAAAAAATAAAAATAGATCGATATCTGAATGAAATTTGCGACATAAATGGACACTACTATTCAAAAGTTTGGGGTCAGTAAGATTTTTTTCAACATTTTTGAAAGAAGTCTCTTCTGCTCACCAAGACTGCATTTATTTGATCAAACATACAATTTACAGTTACAGCATAACATAGCTGTTTTCTATGTGAATATCTGTTTCTGTGATCAAAGCGACTTTCAGCATCATTCCTCCAGTCTTCAGTGTCACATGATCTTCAGAAATCAGTATAATATGCTGATTTGCTGCTCAAGAAACATTTCTGATTATTATCAGTGTTGAAAACAGTTGTGCTGCACAATATTTTTGTGGAAACCACAACACATTTTATTTCTATTATTTGAAATAGAAATCTTTTGTAGCATTATAAATGACCTTACTGTCACTTTTAGCTAATTTAATGCATCCTTGATGAATAAAAGTATTAATTTCTTTAAAAAATCCTTCTGAACCCATACTTTTGAACAGTATTGTACATACGTCAATTATATGTATCAAGTGATGATACATATAGAATTTGAAATCCTGTTGTGCATGTTTTTCATGCCAAAAAACTTGAGTGGAGACCCTCTCTCTTCACACGCCTGCCGTCTGTGGATGTACCTGGGGCTGCTGCAGTGTCTCTCTCTGTAGGTCACTCCACTCTCACAGCTTCTCGAGCAGCTGGACCAGCCAGACCAGGATGACCACTGACCATGAACCGGCTTAGGACCTTCATCACCCTGCTTTACACACTGACCCCGCCGACACCACTGCAAAAACACACACATCAATCTGAGACCGATAATGGTCTTTAATGGGATTGTTCACCCCAAAAAAGTGAACGAACATGCTTAGGAACACAAATGAGGTACATGATGCTCTATATGAGGAACAGACAGAAATGTAGTCGTTGTTTGCTAAAAACTGATTATTAGATTCCACTGGTCTCACATGCCTCTTGAGCAGTCACTGATGTCAATATAAGTAAATGAGGTGTGGATTTTCAGTGAGTAGCAACTTAAATTTAGGTTTGTTGAATCATATGACTTCAGAAGATGTGGAATGAGGGCTGCTGCATGATTCATTATCACGTCAAATCACAAAGGCTGTGATTTAATTAAATAAACGTGCATTCTGCTTGTTTGAGAATGAAGGGCAACACTGTGTTCAATTACACGTGAGCAGCTCATGACTTGCCGGTGTTTGCAGCATCTCAGATTGTTTTACTGTAAATGCTGCTTCACATGAACTCCACCTGCATCTGCGTTTGAGTCACTTTAACATGCATTTGGAAACGCAACATGCACCAACCACCTTCACATGCTTGTATTGAGACACGTATCAGCAAAAGAGAAGCTTTAAGGGCTTCTTTGGTTTTCTGTCGAAACAAAAGTTGATGGTTCAATGTTTGAAATTGAAGAAATTAAGAATTATTAGTACTGTAATTTTACAGGTGGAACGTAAAATACAATTATTATTATTATATATATCATTTTTGGTCCCACTTTATATTAAGTGGCCTTAACTATTATGTACTTACATAAAAAAAACAGTACTATGTACTTATTGTGTTCAAATTGTATTGCAAACAACTTTTGCTGCTATTGAGGCGGGATACGGGTAAGGTTAGGGACAGGTTTGGTGGTATGGGTAGGTTTAAGGGTGGGTATTAGATTCCACTGGTCTCACATGCCTCTTGAGCAGTCACTGATGTCAATATAAGTAAATGAGGTGTGGATTTTCAGTGAGTAGCAACTTAAATTTAGGTTTGTTGAATCATATGACTTCAGAAGATGTGGAATGAGGGCTGCTGCATGATTCATTATCACGTCAAATCACAAAGGCTGTGATTTAATTAAATAAACGTGCATTCTGCTTGTTTGAGAATGAAGGGCAACACTGTGTTCAATTACACGTGAGCAGCTCATGACTTGCCGGTGTTTGCAGCATCTCAGATTGTTTTACTGTAAATGCTGCTTCACATGAACTCCACCTGCATCTGCGTTTGAGTCACTTTAACATGCATTTGGAAACGCAACATGCACCAACCACCTTCACATGCTTGTATTGAGACACGTATCAGCAAAAGAGAAGCTTTAAGGGCTTCTTTGGTTTTCTGTCTAAACAAAAGTTGATGGTTCAATGTTTGAAATTGAAGAAATTAAGAATTATTAGTACTGTAATTTTACAGGTGGAACGTAAAATACAATTATTATTATTATATATAATATATAAGGTCCCACTTTATATTAAGTGGCCTTAACTATTATGTACTTACATAAAAAAAACAGTACTATGTACTTATTGTGTTCAAATTGTATTGCAAACAACTTTTGCTGCTATTGAGGCGGGATACGGGTAAGGTTAGGGACAGGTTTGGTGGTATGGGTAGGTTTAAGGGTGGGTTAAGGTGTAACACAATAAGTGCATTGTACTAATTGATTAATTTAAATGTAGTAGTTAAGGCCACTTAATATAAAGTTAATATAAATATAAATTGCATTTAGAAATTACAAAACTATTTAAAAAAAAAATTTTTTTTTTGAGGGAAAAAAAAAATAGCAATTCGATTTTTTTCCCTTCCCCAAATTGTGCCCTGCATGGAATATCATGCATATCAAGAATATAATTTTTTGTCTTTATTGAGTTGAACAGAAGCAATACAAGCAATACAATCTTTTCACAAATTCACCTTCGGCGTTCAGCTGAAGGAAGTTTTGGAAAGACATGAGAGTGTGAAAATGATAGTTTGAATGGCCCAGCTTCACAGATTAATTTTAATTCCCATCAGGCATCATTCCATCTAATTCAGCTCTTTGCGAGAGGTTAAAGAGTGAATGAACGACAGTCCCAGTCCAGCGCTCTTCACACCCTCTGTGTAACTGAAACCGAGTCTCTGGCTCATGTGACGGAGCGGATATTTCCTGAACGCAGATGGGCAGGATTCCTAGAGGAGACCGTCATCATTAGCGCTGCGTACCGTCACTGGCTCTCACTCGGATTAAACTGTCGTGTCTAATATATCCCAAACCAAACACCTCCAGAGCCGCCCCTCGAGGAACACGTGTGAAAGACATCCAGACCACCAGCGCTGGCCTCTGTATCAGCCAGAGACGAGGAGTGTGTGTTTGTAGGAGAAGAGCTCTTCGTCCCTGATCAGCAGAGCTCAGGACGGGCCTGTAATTACCCTCACGCCCCAAACCCACTTCAGTAACGCCCCAGGAGGTCAGCCGAGGCCCACATGAGCTCATTAAACCCAATCTGCTGTGAAGGGCCTGAATCAGTGGAAAGGCATCCTACGGGACGAGAGCAATGATGAAAACTGTATCTCACATAACACTGATCCATCTGTCTGGCCATTTGTGGGGCTGTCTGGTGGCCAGAAAAATTCGTTTTCCGTGTACCAGACACCTTTTCTGTAGTTCGAACAGCAAAAACGTAATTGTAAAACCCAATCCACACCACATACTTACTGTATGTCGCTTAAAATCCAATTAAAGTGTTTGGAGGAGTTAAAGATCGGGGGTCTGAGATGACAGACAGATCCTCAATAAGGTCTAGAAACGTCTCCAGCAGTGTTCATAACTGCATTCACATTCACATGCGCTCATTTTCTTGTACAGAAATAATATACTTTAAAACAATATACTTCAGTGTGAACTTTTCGGACACTCAGTTGCATAATAATTGCAATTAAATGAAAATGTATGATAGTTTAAATTTATAATAAATGCAATTTTGACCCACTTAAGTAGGACTTTAATGCATCTAATTTCGTAATGACTTCTATTGTCTATTGAAATATGGTTAACGTGACAAGCATTAAAGTAAAATATACTTAAAAGTAATTTCTATTGAAACTTGCATGCATTTGCATTTGTAATGATGAACTTGCAGTTTAGTGCATTTAAAATACATTAACTTTAAATGAAAAATCTAATAACACTACAATTAAAATTATAATCAAGTACTTAACATGTGCTTTAGTATGTTAGTGAACACATCAAAATAAGTGTACTTCTTTAAAACATGACAAAAGATGATTAAAACATGATTTAGAATGCACTTTAAATTAAATTTGACATTATTACAAAGTGTAATTAAGTGTGAAACAGTCATGAGAGTGTCACTCTTTAAGTGCACTTGAGTGGCCTTTATCTAATTAATATTACATTATTGGCAAGTATACAGTTTATAAAAATATACTTTTGAAAGATTTTTCAAGTGCACATTCAATACATGCTTCTTTTTTGCAAAGGTTTCCGATTGGAATAGACTGGAGCATTTTAATTCATTTTTATTAAATGGTTCTGCTGGTAACGCTTTAATTTAGGGACCAAATCTCACTAATAACTAGTTGCATATTAGTAGGATATTGGCTATTAATGAGTACTTATAAAGCACATATTAATGCCTTATTCTGCATGACCATCTTTTAGATTCTTTAATCACCCAATACCTAAACTTAACAACTACCTTACTAACTATTAATAAGCAGCAAATAGGAGTTTATTGAGGTAAAAGTCATAGTTAACACTTAGTTAGTAGAGAACTGGTCCCCAAACTAACATGTGACCGTTCTGGCTTTAGGATTTATTTTTGGCTTTATGCTTAGCACCACTTTAAACTTTTTTTCTGTAAAAAAATTAATACATTCGAAATGAAGAAATTAAATCAATCATAAATATTATTACTGTAATTTTACAGCTGTAATTTAAAATGAAATAATTATATTATTAGACATTTCTAGTATTATTTTTATTTTAAAGTCAAATAATACAATAGTGATATCCATTTTGTTTTAGTAGAAGTTGTAATAATAATAATAATAATAATAATAATTATTATTATACCCTTATTGATATAGAATAACACACTTTTGGCCAAACTTTGCAGCTGTACAAACAAGCACAGCAAACCTGAGATATTTAAATTGCATTTTAAATGATTATCCAAAAAATAATAATAATTTGATTTTCATATACAAACACTCTGTATGTGAGTGATTCTGCAACTAACAGTCATTCAATTTCTAAAGGACAGATAAGAATAGACTTCGTTGTACATCTTTAATGATTATTTTTTTCATATTTTTAAAAAAGTATTCAAAAATTTCTCCATTATTGGCCTCACCAATACCACCAGTCTTTTAACTTTAACCTTACTACATTTATAAAAAGTGTAAAAAAATAAATAAATAAAGTGTGTTAAATGTAAAAAAAAAATTCTACTTGTTTTCTAACCTTTAAAAATAATGTTTTCAGTTCATTTGGAATTTATATTTGTAATGTTTCTATGATAAAGAATCATGGTCCTCAAGAGATTGTCCTCAATGCTGCTGTCATTACCACTGCATCAAGCATTTGGAAAACAATTGAGGTTATTATCATCTCTGCCAGACGCTCAACACAAGTCTTCAAACAGAAATGCTTTTAATTTTACATCATGCCTTGAGAGTAGCTTTATTAAAACTGGGAAGTACTGGAGGATTTAAATTCAGAAACAACCCATTTCTTTTTTTTCGTTCTTACAAAATCTATGAGGAACGGCTGCATGCTTTATGTGTCCGTATTACTCACATCTGGATTATTGTATCATATTTTGACAATGGGAGCACAGATGGGAGGAATAGGTGGCAGTTTGCCAGAGTGATCACGGTCCAAATCCCAGCACAAGTTCTGCAGTTGTGTGTTAAAGCGAGACCTCCTCGAATCCGTTCCTGCTGAGCACGAGGAGAGCGATCACACAGCGCTCGTCTCAGTCCATCACAGACAATATCAAGCTGCTAATTCACAGTGAAAGCAGAGGGAGCTCAGCATCTACAGAACCATTTCTGTCCCGTTCAGTGACGTCTGGTGCTCTTCTGAAATGAGGAGACCCTCTTTGCTCTGCTTTGCTCTTATACAGTCTGAAATCTTCCATTTCCATTTGATGTTTACACAGATTATGAGTTAATGAAACACTTCACTATCCAACACTATCATGTTTTTTTGTACGGCTATACTATTTATTGCAACAAAATTACAAGTTTAAAACCTCAATTTTATACATATTATTAAAAAATAAGAAGAACAATAATAATGCAGTTATCATATCAGCATATTTATTCCATTTTTATTTGTTTCTCCTAACTGTTTCTGGGTACTTATCTACTTAATTATACACTACCGATCAAATGTTTGGGGATGGTAAGATTGTTTAATGTTTTGAGTCTCTTCTGCTCACTGAGGCTGCATTTATTTGATCAAAAATACAGTAAAAATTTGAAAAATTATTTCAATTTAAAACAGCTGTTTTCTGTGTGAATATCTGTTAAACTGTAATGTATTTCTGTGACACGCAGCT
Source organism: Sinocyclocheilus grahami (assembly GCF_001515645.1). Taxonomy (NCBI): domain Eukaryota; kingdom Metazoa; phylum Chordata; class Actinopteri; order Cypriniformes; family Cyprinidae; genus Sinocyclocheilus; species Sinocyclocheilus grahami. The sequence goes on from NW_015505833.1 coordinate 539,430, forward strand.
GTATTTCCAGCATCATTCCTCCAGTCTTCAGCGTCACATGATCTTCAGAAATCAGTATAATATGCTGATCTGCTGCTCGAGAAACATTTCTGATTATTATCAATGTTAAAAACAGTCGTGCTGCACAATATTTTTGTGGAAACTGTGATAAATTTTATTTTTCAGGATTCACAGATGAATAGAAAGTTTAAAAGAACAGCATTTATTTGAAATGGAAATCTTCTGTAACATTATAAATGTCTTTTGATTATTGATTATTGATCAGTTTAATGAGTCCTTTCTAAGCAAATGTTTCCACTGTGAGTAAGTTTTAGCTCTAAAGTAAATTAAATGAATAGTATTTAGATCCATACACTGACTTACAGCTCAAAATATGCATTCAAGTGAGATTAAATGGATAGTTTGGTAACCAAACAGTTGCCGGTAGCCATTGACTTCCATACTATTTTTTTTTCTCCATACTATGGAAGTCAATGGCTACCGGCAACGTTTGTTTCCTAAAATATCTTCTTTTGTGTTCAGCAAAAGAAATAAACTCATTCAGGTTTGGAACAACTTGAGGGTGAATAAATGATGATAGAATTTTCTTTTTGGGTGAACTGTCCCTTTAAGTCATATTAGTGGTCCAGAAGCTATTTCATTCTTCAATGTTGAATCACGACCAGAAAAAAACTAATAACTTGCTACTTGGTAACTGCACTACTTTTGGTTGAAATTAATTAATCATGGGTGAGAAATACACCTGTAAATACGGTAGTGCTACTGCAATCTTACATCCACGCCAATAGGTGTCAGTATAACGTCTGTGGCATCGGCCAGAACAACATAAATAAAAATGGCTAAGTGCATGTTTACAGTACATATATAATGAAATCTGTGTGCTAAAAGTGAAATGTGTTTCTTGATCATAGCTTGTTTGTGCTGAATAATTAACATTCGTCTTGATTTGTGTCAGTCGACGGCATCAGTGCCCAGTCTCTCGCCTCATTTCTTCAGTTAGGTGAGATCGGGACAATATGAGGGCAAGATTCTCACTGGCGTCCCTCCAAAGTATATTTAGCTCTGCGTCTGCATCACGAGAGCGAGTGGGACTGGAGCAGATTTCTCTACGGAGAGCTCCAATTTTAGATGTATAGACTACACAGTGGAAAAATTACTTTAGCAAATCTCTATTGAGTTCAGACCTGAATTCCTGCATTATAGAACTTTAAAGGCAGCGCCCTCCTGATATTACGAGCAATCGGACGCGAGTATAACAGCACAGATCAGGGCATTCGTGCATCAGACTCTCTGGATGCAGGTCACACGTTCACAGAAAACATTGGTGGAAAAAGTGTGCAAAGAGTTGCATTCCTGAAACTCCTGAACAGCTTTTCTACTACTGAATGTACTTCTAAATATTTGGTAGAGACAATCAGCATTCAGTGAAAATTTATAATATTCATACATTCGTTTTTGAAGATTTCTTTTTTTTTCATATTCTGAAACCCCACTTTTCTGATCTTTTGAACATGGTAATATTGGTGTGTAAATATCATATTCACACAAGTAAATGGAAGAAATGAAAAGCTTCCTTTACTTTATTTCTTCTGGTTTTTGTTTTTAGATTTAGTTTTTCAAAGCTTCAAATAAAAAAATAAAAATAAAATAAAAAAAGTATAGGTAATTGTTACTGTTTTAATGCTGTCCAGATTTACAATTTTGTTAAAGTAAGTCCATGCATTCCATTTATTTGTAATATTTATTAATTTATTTATTTTTTGCATGTTACTAAGTGTGCCTTACGAAGTTGGTATGTTTCCTGTTTGTTGCTGTAAATTTGCTAAATGTATAATAATAAAAAAGAAGAAAACAAAAGAGTTGCAATCCACTTTAAGCATCACATTTGTGTCCAAACATTTGATAAACTTCTTTATATTGACATACAATGACTATAAAAATCTACACAACCCAGTTGCAAATTGCATGTTTTTAATATGTGAACATGAATCTTGTGAAGACAAATCATGTCAGAACTTCTTCCACCTTTAAAGGGTTAGTTCACCCAAAAATTAAAATTAGTCCATAAATTACTCACCCTCAAGTCATCCTAGGTGTATATGACTTTCTTCTTTCAGACGAATCCAGTCGGAGTTATATAAAAAATTGTCTTTGGTCTTTCAAGCTGTTTCATGCCACTCAGCGGGTGTTGCATGCTTCAGTCCAAAAGAAGTTAAATAAAAAGCGCCCCATCCATAAAAAAAGTGTCTCACACGGCTCCGGGGGGTGAACAAAGGCCTTCTGTAGCGAATCGATTCATTTTTGTAAGAAAAATATCCATATTCAAAACGTAATATTCACTTAAATGTAGCTTGCGCCAGCAGTTATACACAGTAGCAGTTCCGAGAGGATGATGTACGAGGTCGGCGTTGCGCATGCGCCGGTGAGTCTCGTGAAAACCAACGTTTGTTTACAGGAGCAAAGGAAGCAAAGGAAAACCAGTCTCCTCTTGGCTTATATCGAAATCCTCTGACATTCTTCTATACAAATCCTGGTTTTGTACTCCTAATTAGTGACCGTTGTTTTGTTTTGATCTCTCCGCTGCATTTCCGCGTGCTTCACTTCTGAGCGGCGCATGCACAGCGCTGACCTCATACGTCATCCGCCGAAGCAATGCAACACCCGCTGAGTGGCATGAAACAGCTTGAAAGATCAAAGACAATTTTTAATATAACTCCGACTGGATTCGTCTGAAAGAAGAAAGTCATATACACCTAGGATGCCTCGGGGGTGAGTAATCTATGGACTCATTTTCATTTTTGGGTGAACTAACCCTTTAAGCAGCAGTCACATTAGCAAAATTGCTGCAACATTTTGTAAGTAAAAAAAGGTCCATTGTCTTTTCACAATAGTGTCGAACTGCTGATACAGAAGTCACTTCCAAACTAAGCAGGTTTTTGTTGCTCAGTGCTCTGTATTAATGTGACTAACTTAAAAATTAGCAATATTTGCGTGGGTAAGTTTTTTGCCCTCACATGAAACTCTCGATTGAATAGACTTATTGGAATGACTGGATTTTGCACACAAAACAAGACTGCAGCTTAAATGTTAAAATTAATGTAAGAAACAAATAGAAACTTTTGTAGACTTTTATAGCCATTGTACATTCCAAATCATGACCACAGGAGCTCGCTGAACAGGCGTTTCGGCCATGCGTGTGTGTGTGCAGTCAAATAAATGCTGTTCCTCTGTGAATCCTGAAAAAATAAAATGCATCACAGTTTCCACAAAAATATTGTGCAGCACAACTGTTTTCAACATTGATAATAATCAGAAATGTTTCTCGAGCAGCAGATCAGCATATTATACTGATTTCTGAAGATCATGTGACACTGAAGACTGGAGGAATGATGCTGAAAATACAGCTGCACATCACAGGAATAAATGACAGTTTTCACAATTTTACTGTTTTTACGGTATTTGTGATCAAGTAAGTACAGCCTCGGTGAGCAGAAGAGACTTCTTTCAAAAACATTAAAAAGTCTTACCGACCTCAAGCCTTTGAATGGTAGTTAATGTTTGGAAGCAGCTGTGCAAATTACAGCCAGTCTTCTTAACTATCTTAACCAGAAAGACCATGCATGGTTGAGCAGAACTAAATAGACCAACACTGAACCAGCACTAACCTAGTCAAGCTGGTAACACTTTAATATAAGGACCAATTCTCACTATTAACGTATTAGTGCTTATAAAGCACATATTGTGCATGACCATATTCTACATCCCTAATCCTACCCAATACCTAAACCTAACAACTACCTTACTAACTATTAATAAGCAGCAAATTAGGAGTTTATTGAGGCAAAAGTCCTAGTTAATGGTTTGTTAATAGTGAGAATTGGACCTTAAAATAAAGTGTGAACGATAAGCCTGTAACAGAATGCAAACTCATGCCGTCTAATGCTGCCTTCAAGTAGGAAGTTCCCATTTGTGAGTTTGGAAGTGCATTCTTCTGATTTTGGTCGAAGGATAAAATGTATGTGTTGGGCAATTTCATAAGGCTTCCTCTAGTTTTTTTTTAACTTCCTGACAAGAACGGAAAGCTCTTTACAACAGGACGATAGCAAAATGAGGCAACTAATCATCTAATGACATATTTTATGATTCTGGAGCAGTGATTCTGCAGTGTAAACGTTCACCTCATTAACAGGCTAAATCAGCAGTGGTTCCTGCCAGGCCTAAATAGCTCATCTTCTACAGTGTGCAAAATGTTCAGTCATGTGGTGGCGTTCATGTGCACTCAACTCATCTGACATGACCTGATGGGGAACAAACTGGTCTTTTCTGGAGGGTTTCATATATAAAACAATATGACATACTGATATTAATGGACTTGCCTTCTTGAAGTCCAGAGTGCAGAGTTTAGCTTTCTCTCCGAACTGCCACTTGCACTGCGTGTCGGCGTCGTACAGCTCTCCGGGAAGTTTCTCAGGGTACTTGTACTCCTGGATGGCGCTGGGCTCGTCAGACAGACAGGTGGCCTGTGCGGTACTGAGACACAAACACTACTGTAAAACCGCTTGAGTGCCGTACAGTAGAGCAGCAACCATGACAACATAACAAGCGGAGTTCCCTCGGCTACATTTAGACGTCTCTCTTTTCAACACATCCTCTGACTTCATCATTACGTATGTTATTGAACGCTGCCGTTATTATACGGGCCGACAGCGATGACAACATAACAAGCGGAGTTCCCTCGGCTACATTTAGACGTCTCTCTTTTCAACACATCCTCTGACTTCATCATTACGTATGTTATTGAATGCTGCCGTTATTATACGGGCCGGCAGCAAGGCTCCGTGTGTAAGCGATATCGAGGATCATGAGAAAGCATTTAACATTGTTAATAGCATGTGCTTCACACAATCAGACACACAGTGAAGCCCTGAATGAGCTCTGAGTAGTTTAGCAGGCGCTCCATGACGAGACTGGGTCAGTATGTGCGTCTGTGTGGGATGTATGTTTGTAACGGGGGTCACTTAGACTGGTCTGTTAGCTTTAAATATATGCAACACGCACATCTCAAAAAATATATTAATGCAGGTGCTCAACCAAAACTGACAATGAAATAATCTTAACAATAAAAGCAGCGCACTGCTGCACCCATGCAATACTTGAGAATAGAGCTGCAGGATTTGGCGGGAAAAAAATCTAATTTATTGATTGATTGATTTGTTTGTTTACTGATTGATTGGTTAATTTAAATATTTGTATTTTTAATTTATAAAAATGTTTGTTATTGTGATTTGAAAAAAAAATTAAGAAAATACAAATAAATCCAAGTTTGTAGGGCTGCAAAATGTGGTATGACTATAAAATAATAATAATAATAATAATTACTTCTATTGTGATTATTACCAATTATTACTAAATAAAATATTAAACATTAGAAATACTACTACTGTACTATTTTGCTGTAAAATAGAAAATAGTATTTAAGATATGATAATAATAATTTTAAAATAATTACTTCTATTGTGATTATTACTAATTATTACTAAATAAAATATTAAACAACATTAGAAATATTACTAGTGTACTATTTTACTGTAAAATAAAAAACAGTATTTAAGATAATAATAATAATAATAATTACTTCTATTGTGATTATTACTAATTATTACTAAATAAAATATTAAACAACATTAGAAATATTACTAGTGTACTATTTTACTGTAAAATAAAAAACAGTATTTAAGATAATAATAATAATAATAACAACAACAACAATAATATTATTAAAATAATTACTTCTATTGTGATTATTATAATTTATTACTAAATAAAATATTAAACAACATTAGAAATATTACTAGTGTACTATTTTACTGTAAAATAAAATATTGTAAGATACTAATAATAATAATAATAATAATAATAATAATAATAATAATTTAAAAATAATTACTTCTATTGTGATTATTATCAATTATTACTAAATAAAATATTAAACAACATTAGAAATATTACTGGCTGTCTATATGTTTTCATTTTCAAACCAAAACCCATCACTTGTTTATTTTACTTTTATTTTATAATTATTTAATTCAATCACTGCCTTTGCGATGTAATAATCACACTAATTACACTGTTTTAGTCTTATTTCAATGAATTGAACATCAGCCCTACGAGAGTTTATTCTCATCACTACCAGACAAGTGATGTTTTGAAGCTCTCCATCAGATTAGTCTGTCAGTTTTTTACTTCAACAGCTAGTTGAAGCACTGGGTCTGTGTTGACTAGTAATGGATGACTTCTCTTGCGCTTGTTCTTTATATGGTGACACTTTTTGCTTTTCTGAATGACTGGTTGACTAGTACAAATGAGCAGTCACTCGAACACTTTGTATCTGTAGATGTTCTTGTTGCAGAACAATCCACTATAATTAGTCCAGCGATCCCAGAATCCCTCACTGCATCCTGAAGGGAAACCCTGTTCTTCTGCAGCGCGTGTAAGTCCTGCTTCCAATCATCTGGAGACGGATCAGTGCGGCAGCATCTGGCCCGCAGAGTCAGGAATGTCCGCGTCAGATGAATCAGATTGAGTTCCTCAGTTCTCCCAGTGTCACCTCTTTAAGTTTCCTCCTCAGATTAAGGCGAGAGACAGCTATAAGACAGAGCAGCTCGGGCCGGACTCCCTTTCAAGCTTTGTTTTATTAGTGATAAAAGCGGAGGGTTATGGAGATGAAGGACAGAAGGTCTGAGAACAGCTACTTGAAGGTCTGTGATCTGCAGGCTGTATGTCGACAGGCACATGGTGACGTAGGTGAAGCTGCTGATGAGGAATGGGAAACAGATGGGAGGACAGACATAGTCGCCGTATTTATCTGCAGCGTGCTGCTGTTTTTGGGGTGTCGTGGGTGTGGAAAGAGAACCGAGGGATGAACGTACTGCACTCTGTTGCCTTCAGAGATGCCCAGACAGTCCTGGAAAAGCTGTGGTTCACAGGCAGACTCTGTCACACTGCAGGTTTGCAGAACTAAGTGAGACGGTGGAATTCAAAACACTGACTCCTTTGGATAAAGCCCCGTTCACACTGACAGCAGCAGAGCGTCACGATCCCATTCATTTTCAATAGAAAGCTGGATTTCCGTGGACATGAGCGACAGTGATTGGGATGCAGGCATGTCTAGGGATTTGAGAAGGTTGAGAAAAGTTTGGCATTATGCAAATAAAGGGCAACTACCAATGAGAGTGAAGTCTGTGTCTGTAGTAATCAGGGAGACGTATTTTTGTAGACCAACCCTGGTTCCCTTCACCAACTTTTTCAGAAGGAGGCCCCTTGTGTTACATCCTTAAACTTACAATTTTACTTAAAAAAAATTGGTAACACTTTACAATAAGGTTCCATTAGTTACTGTTAGTTGTACATTCATATTCACAGTGCATTAACTAATGTTAACAAGCACAACTTTTGATTTTAAATTATGCATTAGTAAATGTTGAAATGAACTAACTAAGATTAATAAAAGCTGTAGAATTATTGTTCATTCTTAGTTCATGTTAACTAAAGTAATTAACTAATGAATCTTATTGTAAAGTGTTACCAAAAAAAATTAAATTGTACCAAAAAAAAAATAATATAATAAAATATATATATATAAATATTATAAAATAATTTATACAATGCCAGAACATCAGTTCTGTTTGTAGCTTTATTTCTCTGATGTTAAATACACTAACCCCCGGTTTCACAGACAGGGCTTAAGCCTAGTCCTAGACTAAAATGTAAATCTGAGCTGTTTCAACTGAACAAAAAACTTGGACTGACTGATCTTAAAGCAAGTCAGGGTCTTTGTTTTGTCTTAAGATGCGCACCTGTAATGCTTTTTTCTAAGTCATGTTTATAAAAATTACTTAAATGTCCTAATTGAACTATGGCCTAATCCTGGTTTAGGCTAAGCCCTGTCTATGAAACCGGGCCAAAATTTGTTAAATTCTATATGTCATAAAATAGAACAAATTGTTATAAAACAGATTTGACGGTTAAAAATAATATTGCCTGAAAACTGCAACAAAAGTATTGAATACTGAATAGTAATTTACTGTGTCCATAGTAGTATGGCTAGGCCTACTGAAAAGTGAATTTAGATATACTTTGTCAAAAAGTGCATTACACTTTAAACTGACAGTGGCTCAGCAGTTTGGTTTGCAATGTGAACAGCAATCTGAATTTTTTCAGCAATCTTTTTTTTTCTGCATGAAACGTAAAAAAAAAATGTCTACTCCACTTAAAAATAAATAGTTGCAATGCAGAAACATCAATTTAGTAACAACCACTGTACAAAAACACACAGCCTGCCTTAGTGGGAAGTTTTTCTTCACGGAGCTGATCAATTCTGGGTGTTATTGGGGACGGGCAAATTCTCAAGTCATCTTACGCATTAAGCCGTGCCCTGTATTTCGTCTTCATTGCCATTATGGCCGAGAAAGATATCTCACAAAGATATGTTGTTGGGAAAGGCAGCAATATTATCATCGCTTGAAGAGCAACCTCCTTGTACTCCTTTTCAACCGTGGCCCAGAATTCTGCTGATTAAATCTCATCCTGAGAGTGAGTCCACTTTGGGAGTTTCTATCCAAAAATTCTGATAGATTTGAAACATGTCAGTGATGCCTCTGTAGTTTACATACCCACAGACCATTTTTTCCCCTGAATGCATTGATTTAGTCATTTTCCTCCAATATTGTGGAATAAGATCCCTGAATGGACAGATGCAGTCCACTGAGACTACTGAACATGTCTGCAAGGTAGGCCAGTTTTGCCACCCACTGTTGGTCAGAAAATACCAGTTCTAGATCAGGTTTATGCTCACGTCTCAGTTCGAACATTCACTCCAAAACCATTCCACATGAAAGCCTCCGCACCTCTGAATGGAGCAGTAGCCGATCATGAGCTGCCCCCATCTCTGTGCATAGTTTCGCGAAGAGACGTGACTTCAGTGGTCTTGAATTCACGAAGTTGACAGCCGCTACTACTACTTCCAACACCTCATTCAGGTTAGGTGCCATTGACTTTGATGCAAGCGCTTGACGATGAAGCATACAGTGAGTGGCTGCGATCTTTGGATTTATGGCTTGAATTCGGGTGACAACTACATTCCTGTGCCCAGTCATTGCTGCCGCACCATCAGTGCAAACAAACACACATTTTTCCCACTTCAGATGTTCTTCTACCACGAAAGTGTCCAACATTTAGAAAATGTCCTCACCTGTGGCTCTCCCCTAGAGTTCTTCTGAAAATAAAAAATCTTCCATAATTTCACTGTCCCATAAATATCGAACGTACAACAACAACTGTGCAGCTAACATCAGTGCATTCATCAAGCTGAAGCGCGAGCTGCTCACACAATCGTAATCTTTCAGTCAGCTGAGATTTCACATCAAACGAGATGTCTTTGATTCGTCTGTTGGACAGCGGTATGGATTTAATCTTGTTCGCGTCCTCCTCCCCGAACATCACTCTGCACATTTCCACTGCTGCTCGCCGATCGTGTGAGGCTTTTTACATTTGGCTATTCGCAGGTCTGCAAGATGCTTGCTGTGCTTTCTCGGGTATTGTCATGATGTTGGTCAGTCGTACCTTTTGCTTGACGTGTTCTTCTTTCTTTCTCGCATCAATGGATACAATCTTCAAACACAGCGTGCACTGTAGTCTGCTGTCACTATATTCCATAAAGCCATATTTTATGTATGAGTCGTCAAATTTACGCAGTTTCGTTTTTTTTTCCACGATAGGCTCTTCTTTATTAACCTTCCCAATGCATCCTATATCTAAAAACGTATCCATTTTAAAAAGCATTTATCTGCGTGTTCATGGCTAACCGTTCTGTGCACTAGCACGTCAACAGAGGTTTTGGTGACGTTTCAGAGTAGTGTGCTGCGTATAATTGATTTTACTTTGTTATTTTTTCAATATTACTATTTTTCATGTACATCATAGGTTACATAGGTTGACAATCCTGATTTATATACAGGTAAAATATTTAAAAAATTATAATTTTCTAATCTAGATTCTAGAATTTTTATGCGGCCCCCTTAGCGCCATCTCGTGGCCCACAGTTTGAGAACCACTGCCCTACACAAATATCAAATAGGATTTTCCATCTTCTTTTTGGTAGATTTGGGGTATTTGGACTCGGACTGATGAATGAACTCGGATGCACTGAGGTGGACTTGTACTCAAACTTGACACACACTGACATTTTGGACTTTTTTTTGTTGTTTTTACAGAGAATCCATGTCATTTGTAACATTAAAGATACAAAAGTAACAACATAAAGATGACACAACATTAATACATGTCTCCCACTCAAACTAAATTGGTTAAGGACTTGGACTCAGACCCAACACTAGCTTTTGGATTAATGCCGAAAATAAACTCTGTGACCAACAAACGTTTATGATTCTTACATGTTTTTTTTCTTCCCATCATGATAATCTTCGCAAATTAACATAATTTTGAAGCCTAAATACCATCGACATTAGTCAAAGTTAAATGTAGGCTATATATACTACTACACACTATGGTCACATGCCTTCAGCGTCACCACCATTAAGCTTCGACAGCTCTTTCGGTCTTTATTTAAAAACATTTTGCTGAAAGTTTGAGGTAGAATAGTTTGCAAGAGTGTGATTATAAACAATGAAGCTGTGAAAGCAACTAGTGAGTAGAAGAGTCTGATGACATTTATATAGTCCTATATAGACACTTGTTAGCAACTGCCTTTTTTAGGACAAGTAAAAGCTTTATAAAAATCATACGGATGTATTTTATGTTATAGTATTAAATAAGAAAACATCTTAAGCTTGTGTTTACCACAGACCTTATTTCTTAACCAAAAACCCTTTAAAATGATGGAACCGGAAGTGCTTAAATGCAACTTGATTCTGGGTTTAAATTAAAAAATACATCATCCCTGCAGCACTCGATGCCATGGTGCTGGGTTTCACCTTTGTAATCAAATATTTTGTACCAATAGACATCTATGTTTATACCAGTACGTGCATAATGTGTATATTCACTCTCAGAGTGATGCTAAAGATGTGTTATTTTGTACAATCTTATTACATTCCTGCAAAGATTTACTCGCATTTGCTGTCCTGTGGCAAAACATGAGGGCAGTTGCGTTTTAGACCATACATGCTAATTACATGCATGCTATTAAAATGATTGTCTCTGTCTCATCTCAGTGAGCTTTTATTACGTTTTGCACGTGCTCAGTAAAATGATTTTCCAATACGTTTCAAACTTAAAAACGCAAGTGTGGACAGAGCGTTTTGAACATAAATGACATTTTTGAATGAACCCAGATTAATGTAGACAGGGCCAAAGTCGCTGGTGGTCTGAATGGGGCTCAACAGAACTTTAGCATTTTAAATGTACATTTATGCATTTGGCCGATGCTCTGATCCATCATAAACATTGCATTCAAGGAAGGCATTTTATAATTTCATGCATTCACTTGGAATCAAACCCACGACCTTGGTGTTGCTAGTACCATGATCTACTGTTTGAGCTACAGGAAGCCACAGAAAGCATACTTCCCTGTACTTAATTTTCTAGATTACTGCACCATTGAATCATGAGACTGACAGGAATCCAACTGCAACCTTCAACCACAATGGTGTGCACATTATGCTGTAGTGACCAGTTTTAAAATCCTGCAGATTGCTGCAAGCCCCGTTTTCTTCGGTGTCTACACATGAAGCGTTGCTGGAAGACAGGTGAAGCAGCTCCGAGCATCTGACAAACAACTCGCTTCTTCTGCTGAGGCCTAGAGCTGCTGATCCAGGCGGCAGTGAAGAGGATGAGCTCATTACGATAACGATTCATTTGACACGTCGGGCAATTTAAGGGCAACAGGTCAAGCTGATCCACTTTCATGAGCACAGACGTGGCTCTCAGACAGAAAGTGAAATTTAAAACCCGCTGGAGCTGCTCACTTTTAGATATCAGAACCAAAACAGCACTACAAATACTACTTTTAAAGATGAGGTTGGTGTCTAGACTCTCGCTGGGTGATTCTGCATGGATGACTAATGGACAGGAGATGCTCAGTAAAGGGCACGGTTGTTAATATCTTTGCACTTCTAATGCCGCTTTGGGCTGCCAATGGGTAAAGCATGTGATTCTGGGATAGACTTTCCAAGTGACTCAAAGTTCATTACAAATATCAGCTGCAACACTGTAACTGTATTGATGCATTGTAAAAAAAATAGTGCTCATGATACTGGCATTCCTAACTGTTATTTGGGAAACTAATTCTAGATGTCAAAAGAAACCTCACCTTAGAAATCGGTTTAGATATTGTCGGCTACAGGATGACCAGGAGAATAAACCATTGTGTCCCGCCAAGGTTGGAGACATAATATTTCCAACAGACTTCTTGCACACGTTTCCTTCGCCATCATGGACCATTCCAAAGCTGTGCAAAAGAAGGCTTTTGTTAACCCGGATTTGAGGGAATCAAACAAAGGGTTAATTATAAATTCAGCTCTTACTTGTGGCCAGATTCATGGGCGATGGTGAAGGCCAGACCGAGACCCGTGTCCTCATTGATCGTGCAGCTGCGGTACTTACTGCACATCCCACTGATTGGAGCAAAACCTGAAATCAAAACAATACATGGATGGATGGATGAATGAATGAATGAGTGAGTGAGTGATGAGGGGTATGCAAGTCTAGGCTAGAGTACCACTGCAACATGTTATGAAGTACAACTCATAAGCGAAAATAAACCTACACCAGATCACCTTGTATAGTCTGACCGTGCACCAATGATCAAAAGTTGGTTAGAATTTTAAAATGTTTTTGAGAAAAAGTATTGTATGCTCCCTAAGGCTGCATTTATTTGATCGAAAATACTGTAAAAAAACAACAATATTATTACAAAATAAAATAACTTTTCTATGTGAATATCTGTTAAACTGTAATTTTTCCAGTCCATGACCTGTGAGGGACGTGAAATCTCCCAGAACCCCTGACCTCGTGACCTCCGAGCGTGAGTCTGCACTCAAGTGTTAATCATTGACACTCCTTAGCAGCCTTTGAACCACAGCCTTGCATTTGAGGGGCATGGCTAGCTTTGCTAATGGGGTTAGGGGTTAGGGGGGAGAGATTCTTTTATGTGGCACAGGGTGGAGACCACAGCTTGAGCTCTCACAGGAAACAGGTTATTAGAGGAAAAGCTTCTTACTGTACCTCTAATAATTTAACAGTTCAGCAGAAGCAGAGTAGAGCAGTTTCATGATAACTAAGTGCAGTCATCACCATATAAACAGCATATATTAGGTCATCAATCTTAAATGTCAGACCACACCTATGATTTTTTTTACTCTTTAATTATTTTTTTGTTTGAGTTGTTGTATTATACTGTCACATACGGGTGTGAACGCAGCATTAGTGAAGGTTTTCAGTTACTGATGCTACATTTACATTTTACATTTATGCATTTGGTGGACACTTTAATATTGCATTCAAGGTACACTGACATTTTTATCATTTCTTGTAGAAATGTGCTAATTAATGGGCAAAAGTTTCCGATAAATATCCGGTTACCAAGATAAAGCAAGTAGTATTTGTTTGGGCTGGGAATTGGCACTGACCTCCCAGTTCAATATTATAATGATATTTAGGGGCTGATGCATTATGTATTGTGTGTGTGTGTGTGTGTGTGTAAGAGGTCTCAATGATCAATGATGCCTACAATCAATCATTTCCAAAAAGACAAAACAAAACCTGTGCTTACTGAAAGAAAATAAGTTGATAAAAATATAGAATCCAATATTTGGTAACAATGTAGCATAATGAGAGATTTATAAGCAATTTTCTGTAGGACAGTAATTGTGACTGGGGACACCACAAATGTAAGTTGGTAATAAGGTGATAAAAAAATCTATTATTTAGATTAAAAAATATTATTTTTGGGAAGTTGTCATACCCTGTGTGAACAATGTCCTAAGTTGTGGTCCAATGCGATAACATTAACTAGGATTTTCAAGAAAAACTAAATATTCTCTCTAGGTCAAAATGACTGGAAAACAACATGAGGGTTAAACTAATTTACATAAATACAGTAAATGAATAAATTCAATAATGACAATACAAACAATAATGGGTAACACTTTACTTGAAGGGGTGTGCATAAGACTGACATGACACCTTCATAATCATGACATGACACATGTCATGAATATGAAAGAGGTTTTATGCATGTTTATGACAACTGTCATTAAGTGTCATTCGCTCAGTTATGTCATTTTTAATGCAAATATGACATTATTTGACCTAACCCTACCCCTACCCTTACCCCTAACCATAGCCCATAACAAAGACATCTCAAACAATGTCATCTTTGCATTAAAAATTACATAACTGAGCGAATGACACTTAATGACAGTTGTCATAAACATGCATAAAAACCCTTCATATTCATGACATGTGTCATGTCATGATTATGTATGTGTCATGTCATGATTATGAAGGTGTCATGTCAGTCTTATGCACACCCCTTCAAGTAAAGTGTAACCCAATATTGTGTAGTCAAGTATTTGTCAACTAAATTTCTTTTTTAAATCTAGAGAGCTTCAGAAAATACAAACAGTGAAATGCAAAGAAACACATTATGAGCAATAAAACAAGAAGTGCTTTAAATGTGTAACTGCAAAGGGCTTCTAAAACTACCAAATTTTGCCAGACAAGAGCAGTGAGCGGCGTTTCTCTTTTATTATCAGTAATAACATCATAGACAGTGGCAGATCTCTAGACTGTATTTATGCTGACTTTTATTTTGACATATTTGACGTTCTGTCCCATCTGATTACAATGCCTTAAGAAAGAAAGGACTGTGTTTACATAAATTTTGCATCATACAAGCATGATGTCTTAAAATGCACTCATATGTGAGATGCTGCATGTTAGATCAGCAGATGTTGTCCTTACCCAGAGTGTCACATGGTTCATTCTTCCAAGAGCAGATATCCAGACCGGTTAGCAGGATGGCATGATCATGCCGGCGACCTTCTCGTCCGGCCAATCCCGACTGCCACTGGCAGAAACTGTTCAGAGTGTGATCTGCATGATGGTTAATCACTAGTCCATCCTGAGGGAGCAGAGCGTTAACTAGAGTCAAGAGCAGAATGAAGTCAAAAGAGCGAAACAATGACATGCCACCGGTGACTAGTGTTGGAAGAATAACTCAAACTGGGCCGAGTAATTACCAGCTACCTCTGCTGACCCCACCTCAATAAATGAGTCTAAGGGTAATTAGCCCCTCATCACTGATCCTGACTGACTGCGGCTAATTATTCCAATCAAAAGGGGGATAAGACCAATTTTCTGCATTCCTCGGCCGGTGGCTAATGTGAACTCCATTAACATTAGCACAGGTGTATCAGTAACGGAGCCCTTCAGCCGTTCGCTGGCCCACTTTCCCACAGACGCGTCCCTCGTCTGGCTGGAATCCAATGGAATGCTGTGTTTCCAATTAAACTGTCATCATAAAAACGAGACCTGTTCAGATAGAGCGTCTCAAAGAGAACGAAGGAGACAAGCCTCTCAAGGACAATGAAATCCACCTTCTAAAGCAATGTTTCATACGATTTCAAAGCTCTGTGTTATCTACACCTCTCACAGTTCATGACGTCGATTGCCTCCAGAGGGCTTTAACTCTCATTGATTTTACAAATATATACATTTTGTTGGTGTAACATATTCATGTGAACAAACATTATCAATGTAACAGAGCCAAGATCTTCTGCTTTGTTTTTCAATTCATGGCATCTCAAACTCACCTGGTCTTCATCCAGCAGTATTAGTCCAACAATTACAACATTGATGTCACCTCCAATCGTGCCATCTTTGAAAAGTGTTGAGACCTTTGTGGAGATAAACAACAGTGCAGAAAGCTCAGCATTAGGTTACAGGATGGTGCATTTACATCGAGGCATTTAAACCCCAATCTTTGAGCAGATCAATCATAAGTGTCTCTTTGGAAAAAATGAGAAGCATATGGCTGGGATGTTTCTCCAAAGTTCTTCAAAGCCTCACCTCTATGGAGGCATACCATATGTACTTAAGCGAATCCCTAATCCCACATGTCATTGGCCTTTGAAACAGAGCTGAAGATAAAGTCCTTAGGATGGTTTAAAAAGCTCAGGTATCATAAATACAAACACTTAGTCCCAATACAAGGTCTTTCATTCCTGCTATTTTGTCTTTGTTTCCACTGACACCAACATAAGAGGCATCCAGTTTGGTTTCAGGTGTCAGTATTTCACAAATCCTTTTGTAAACCAGGACTCTTAAAACATTTTCACTAAGTCTGAGTTTGATGGATATGTTCATAACATGTAACACAATCCTATTTCCATTAGTCTAAAAGAGTGTTTTCATCTGTGCTTACATTTTTTCACTGTGCTCACCCCAAAGATACTCACTTTGACTTTTAGCAATCATTAACTAGTCCATTTGGTCAACCAGATATGCCACAATGAAGTGAAAACACATGCTCTGACCTCAGCTTGACATCATTCTCCATGCATTCAGAGCATACTCCGAATACACAGAAAACTGGGAAATGGATGGACAAATGGATGCATCGATATCTGGATGGATGCATGGATGGATGCCTGGATTAATAGATGTATGTACTGTATGGACAGGTGCATGGATAAATGAATAGATGGTAGATGCCTGGGTGTATGGATGGATGAATGGATGAATGGATCCATCGATATCTGGATGGATGCATGGATGTGCAGAGATGGATGCACTAATAACTGGATGGATACATGGATGGTAGATAGACAGAGGGATACATGAATGGATACATGGATGAAAGGATAGATGCATTGATGGATGCATGGATAGATGGATGGATGGATGCATGGATAATTGGATGAATGGATGGATACATGGATGCATTGATATCCGGATAGATGCATGAATCAATGCATGTATGGATGCATGGTGTGATGAATGGATTCATGGATGTATGGATGTGTGCATGGATGCATGAATACATGGATAGATAGATGAATGCATGGATGGGTGAATGGATGCATTGATATCTGGATGAATGCATGATTGAATGCATGTATAGGTGCATGAATGGATGAATGAATTTGTGGATGTATAGATGGATGGATGCATGGAAAGACAGATGGATGGCTGGATGGATGGATTCATGGATGTATAGATGGATGGATGGATGGATGGATGGATGCATGTATGGATGGATCGATGTATGGATAGTTAGATGTATGGGCAAATGGATGGATGACTTACCATGTTAAGAACAGTAAGGACATATGTGGTTATATTCTCATGGCCGTGATTGTCCATCATCTTGCGGTCGACCACCACCAGGGTCTCCACATTTAGCCTCTGGTGCGTCTGAGATTTGAACATAATGGCTCGTTTCCCTCTGGGCATGAACTTATATTCATCCGGAAAAATATAGATATCATCCTCAGGAGGTTTAGGCATGTCTGAAACACAGGACCAAGATGACATCAATACTAGGTCACACTCACACAGTCAGTGCTGGTTCCACAAAAGAAAATGCATTACTAGTTCAGCAAAAAGTTGAATCGGTGTCTGGAAAACTCTGGCCTATACATGACATTAATGCATGCCATGTGTGTCAAACTGTATTAGCTGTTACCTCACATCCCACATAAGATTTGGTTACTTGGTTCATAAAACATTACTCAGGGTTCAAATGCAATGTGAAGATGTGGTGTTTGTTTAGAGTAGGTGAAGATTATTAATCTCTGACCAAACACAATACAGGTGTCATGATGTCATGAAAACATGTTCAAACTGACCCTTGAACAGCTGTGACCCCTGTACATACGAAACCATTGTTTAAAGTATGCCCCCCTTCCCTACTAATGAGCGTTTTTGACAGTCCAGCACCATGTAATGGAAAGCAGCTTAGTGTTAGAGACTCTGAAGGTGCGGTTGGAGAGAGAATGTCCTTACATACATTTCTTCCGTCTTCCACAGAAGTGCTGTCTTTGCTGTGTGCCGTCATGACTGTGCGGCGTACGCTGGTACTCCTCTGGATCCGTCGGTGTGGTTCTCCACAGATATGGGACGGCCGAATGTCTTCTGCTGACCGTCTTTGGCTCAGTTGACCTCCTGCTTCTGCCTGTGTTTGTCTGTGCTGGTGTGAATCTCTTGTACAAGATGTGGGGATGGTGGTCAGATGGGCCTGAGAAGTTCTCCAGAAGTGCCTGATGTGGGTGCAGTGGCTTCAAGAAGTAATCCGCATCCTGAGTTCTGATCAAACCTGACTAGAGAGAAAACACACTTGTTAATGACTGATCAAGAAACGCTGCACTCTTCATGCTGCATACTCACAACATGTGTATGTGTCCATGTCCTGAAGGAAACAGCAGTGCTTGCAAGACAGCGAAAGAGAGAGAAGTTCAATGCAAGCTCATCCAGAGAAAGTACATATAGGGCTACATGATATATCACAATAAAATCGATTTTGTGATATGGCTTAATGTGTGAGTCAAATCACAAAGGTCATGATTTAACTAATTACATATACTGTTTGCACTGCTTGTTTTAGAAATACAGTGTGTCAACATCTCATAGCATCTTGGCTCATGTACTGTGAATCGAGCCGCTTTAAGAAGCTGAAACGCATGCAAAAATGAACACAGAATCTCTTCACTCTAACTGCTGACAAACTGCCAAAATAAATGGGTCAAAAACAGTGATATATTAAAACTCAAGCATATATCTATATCTATATATATATCTATAATTATGTTCACTGTTGTTGTAATGAGTTAATACCCACATTTTCAAGATTTTCTCAAATTATTAAGCCCTAATAGAATGGTCTTCAGAGTTAAACATAATTTTCATTTGACCAACAGAGGTATTAAACAACACAAACTGAAATCTGATGCATAAACTTAAAGCTGCACGGTTTGCAGCGATTGAAGTAATTTCATAAGCTCAAAGCCTAGTGTAGCCACAGTTAACAGTGAAGACAAACGATTAAATAGATGTGAAAGATAACACACCAATCAAAACTCAGTATGCAAACAGATGCAGGACAAAAGATCAATTGCAATTCAATTAATTAATCTTAATTTATTGTAAAAAAAAAAAAAAAATGCAAAAAAAAAAAAAAATGCAAAAAAAAAAAAAAATGCAAAAAAAAAAAAAAATGCAAAAAAAAAAAAAAATGCAAAAAAAAAAAAAAATGCAATAGAAAACAACACACCTCCGATTAAAATGATCTAAAAATCAAAGTCAGAATGGAGTCTGTACTTTAAGAAGTTCAGGCTGAATGTATTACTTTGCGTAAGAGGTTGAGAACAGACGCTGAGCCGGATGATTGAGGAACACCTGCACAGGGTTTTACGAGCACTGTCATAATGTTAATGTGCTTTGGAACATAAAACAGACACTTTGTTAATGTTCTCAAGACACGTTTAGATTTTAAAAATCTGGATTAAAGATATATTTGGAGTCTGATTTCCCAAGCGTGATTCCTCAAGAAGCAGTACAGATCACACTGGAGGTGCAGTACTTCACATCGAGCCGACTCTGAGCTCAGTTTATGACATAAACGCCCAAATTACATTTCTTTGGAGAGCTGTGCTGTCATTAACCCTAACAAGCTTCACGTCCCTCGCAATCTGCAGATCCCAAGGACTCTTCAAGCCCTCATCCAAACGTCACGCCAGGTCAGAGCGAGAACTCGTTTGCGCCGCCACTTCAGCGCGGTCTGATAATTATCCTCAATTGGGCTCTGAGGATAAGCTCCTCTCCAAACAAACAGAAAAGCCCTTCTGAGAACCTGTTTGAACCCAATGTGCATCTGATTATCATTCATCGCTGCCAACAACACTTAAGTTCATTGCGAGGCAATCATACACACAATAGGCTGTAAAACATGTGCTGAACTCTGGGAAGAGAAGACAGAGGCAAAGCAGGTTGCTTTTGAGTTGAGGATTTATGCACGAGGGTGAATAAGAGACACATTCAGCACTGTCTGGATGACACAAGTACAATCAAGGACTGAAGTCTCTAATGTGTGTTTAAGGTCAATTTGCTGGTCCATAATGTGAGTTGAACAGATGTTTATGTGTACACGCCTTCTCACAGTCATCTACATCTTATAAACGCTTACATCAGTGCGACTTTGAAGACTGTATGTCCTGTCTACAGAGGTTAATGTTGATCTACCCTGCTGAAAACACTGGTTTATGCTCTTTTTTCCCAGACTGTGATGCCTACACAGTCGAGCAGAGATCTGGTCTCACTGGCTCAAGGAACGTTGCATTCACACCATGCTTAAGTAATCCGCGAGCGAAACCATGCAGGTCTTGCCAGACTAAACAACCCCAATCCAAGAGCACAGTGTGTGTAGAGGATACACATCTCATCACATAATTAATGCCTGTATGGGAGGTAACTGCTGAAAGATTTCAACACTTTTCAAACAACGCTCGCGTGATTCCGAGCGTGAACCGCCCACGATGTGCAACGATAATTAGACATTGTAATTAGCACAGCACACATACTGTACGTTTACAGGGAAGTATTGAAAAAGGGGGTATGCCAACTCTCAAGCATTTGCAGTGAGACGCTACAGAACATCTCACGGAAAATAACAAGATAACACAAAATAAAAGGCATAAAAAAAATAAAAGCGCACACAACCGCACATCAATCAGAGTGCTAATTTTAGATTAAAATATGCATTTTCATGCATAATAAAATTTATGCAAGAAATTATATTTCTACAACAGTAACATCATAGGAATTATGTTACATTTACATTTAGGCCCTACAATAACAATAAATGACGGTAACGTTTTCTTACAGAATATTCACCTCTGACCTGTTTACACTTTGATTGTGCCTTGTTTTTTCTTATCATCTATAACACAGCCCTGCATCTTGACGAAAACAATCTGCTGATTCACAAAAAAAGGCCTAATATTACCTATATCAGCTTTAATGCAATTATCAAAATAACAAAAGCAATCAAATGTCAAAAGTTTGTCAAAATGTGTCATTTAACTAACAGTCTGCAAAGAAGTGACATACAATAAAGGCATGATAATGTATTTAGAATTATTCATACATGTGAAAATAGGCTGTTTTACTTTATAGGTAAAGAATTGTCTGGACCTCGGCAGGTGAGGAGGGTTCATTACTGGACCTCAAGCAATTTTAGTTGAAGACCCCTGATGTAGGGCATTCAAAATAATAACATTTTTGGTTTTTTTAATAATGTAATTATTGGGTGTTAATATTAGCTAACTAGCTAACCAGTGTATATGGTAGGTAAGGTAATTACGGACAGTTTCTAAAAAGTGCATCTAGTGCAACATTAAGCTCAAGTGTTTGGGTAATTTGCATTATTAAGATGAACTTAAAAAGGAACTGGTGGAACCTTACAACCTCAAACAGGTGATTCAGCCCATGTCATCAAAATCTCACTGCAGCCAAGCAAGCAAAGTTGGCAACCCTGAAAGGCACAACTGTATCGAGCAACACTTCTGTCCACTAATTCACACAAAGCTGGGAGCACGGATGATTGTAAAAAGAACATCTTGGATAATAATTGATATCACTCCATGTAGATGACAGTATTTTATAGAACAGAAAAAGGCAGCAATAAAATTGATGTGGATGCCTGAAAATAACGGAAGAAAGCGCTCCTAGATTTCAGGGCGAAAAGAGAGTCAGATGTCAACAACCACTGGCTGTGGATCAGATTTAAGTTTGTTAGGCTAGTTGATATCATTAGCAGCTGTAAGCAGATTAATCCAGGCGTTTCTAGAGCAGTGATTCAAGACTCCATCAAGTGAACAACACCTGGGACTTAACCTCACCCCGAGACCAAAGGTCCTACAGTCAAGCATTTGATCCTTTATTGAACGCTGAGGACTTCAAAGAGCAAAATTACCCAGTTGTTTTGGTGTCAAGGCAGCAATCCTCATGAGATACGCTTTTCTTCTGTCACCAGATCACAGGGTTTAGTCAACAGAAGCGACCTTTGCCAGAGCCGAGGCTTTCGAGCTAGACGTAGAATGAAGTTCAGGCATGACTGGTCACTCTGCATGACTCCAGCCTCATGCTCTCATGTTGGGAGTTTCAGCCGTTGTCAAGACTAATTCTCAAAGTCAAGTCGATGTATGGCGATTGCGCTTTCATGCGAGTTACATGCTTGCTGCATGTCTTCCAGTCTTTCCTATGCATCCAAAGTTAAGTCAATAGAATCCCACAGGATTGCAATTATGGCTTCTAGTTAGTTGAGGAAGACAGTACAGGATCTCAGTGACATAATTCAGACAGACAGTGAGAGACCTTGCAGTGACCCCTGTCATGTTTCAATTAAATCCACATGCTGTCTTTCAGATATTATGCACTATGCTTAGTGTTCATCCTCTGTGACATCACTTCCAGTTACCGAGCCCGATTTACCCCAGACTGTCGAAGAACTTTCGTCTGCTGATGACCTTTGCTTTGGAGACCCATTGGAAATTGTTTCCAGAGACACTACAACAGAGAACCTGCTGACCTGTATTCAGAGTTTTAGTTCATGTGATCAGATTAAATACATGCAGCAGACACTTACGTGTTCTTCACCTTCACCTAGAGAGGTCTGCCATCTGACAAAGAACACTAAACTAACGAGATCTCTTAAAAGAGTTAATCCAGCCAAAACTGAAAATTGTCATCGTTTCACTCACCCTGAAGTTGTTTCAAACCTGTATGAATTTCTTTCTTTTGTTGAACACAAAAGAAGACGTTTTGAAGAATGTTGGTTGATGGTAGGTTATTTTTGGTTGAACTGTCCCTTTAATAACCCAACCCAAGGCCGGGCATACACTGTGCGATTTTTGGCCAATTTTGAGCCGAATTCTGACTCGTGCGACTTTTATTTTTTGAGTTGGGACAAATTTCAGCTTTGTTGTGCAGTGTACATGGGGCAACGAGAGGCGGTTAGCCTCTTCCGACCGGCAATTGGATGGTCGGATGAATTTCTGACATGTCATAAATTTTGGTCGGCCCCTGTGAGGGTATCGCTCAATTGAAACAGAGCTACGAACTGACTGCCCTAAACTCAGTGTTTTTTCCTTGCGTCTGAGTGAAAACAGAAACGAAACCATGGCGACATGGCGTGTGGTTTGGACGTAAGCGATGGAGGCTACACAGTACCGGTGTATAGTGTGAGCACATAAATCCTGAGCGTTGGCTTGATATCACATGCGATTTACTCATACAGAGAGAGTTGGTATTTAACAAAAACATTGCTGGAATTGCACAGTGTATGCCTGGCCCAAGACAGCAATGAGATTTAATTCAAGAGAATTTTCGCAAACCTTCTTCTTCGCAAATTGATCTTCAGAGAAACAGACCCAGTAATCTCACTCTAGAGTTTTAGAAGAGGTCTCAACGATGTCTCAAACTCTGCTCTGGTTTGTCAAGACCCCCTCTATCTGCTCTGGCCCTCGAGGTTTCGAGAGTTTCCCTCCAGCCTTGGTCAAACTCACCTGTCTGTAGCTTTCTAGTAACCCTGAAGACCCTAATTAGCTTGTTCAAGTGTGTTTGGTTAGGCTTAGAGCTGAACTCTGCAGGAAATTGGACCTCGAGAGTTGAGAACCCCAGTTCTATATTCTTTTAGTATACAATATAAAATGCAACATAACTTGAGCTACAAAAGAACAACATACGAGTGATAAAATTCAGTTTGGGACTGTTATTTTTGACATTCTCTACTGGGAAAATAAATTAATTCTACTGTTCTGAAAGGTGCAGGATGTGTTGACAAAGATTTGCGGCACATAAATTAAATTCACTGCTGTCGTAAGAGCTTGAATTATGCTGTTCTGGAACTGTTGGATGATGCAATGGATAAACAAATCAAATTTCAGTCAAATTTATACCAGGCACAATATAAATATCAAATTTGGTCTAAAGCAAGTGCCAAATGAGAAACGGGACAATTTTGAAGGAAACCATAAATTTGTTGATCTATCCAGGGAAATCTTTACCTTTCCATTTCTGCCAGGAGGAAACTTGAAAATGTAAATCAATTTACACACATGGCACTTAGCATACGGTTTAGTTTAAGTAAACAGTGCAAATCCATGCTGTCAAGCGGGAGTGGTGCTGCTGACGGCATTCCTGCATAAGTAACACGTAAGAATCATCCGCCACAAATCTGCGCCTCAGTCTCCCAGGTCCATGACAAGCTTAACTATAAGCAAATGTCTGCGCTGCCTCCTTAAATACCTCTCATGAAATTACACACTGAGAGCTACAAGGTGCAAATAGCAGTCATAAAGCGCCGGGAGACGGGCTGAGACGCTACCTGGGAGAAAAATAACAGCTGGGAAATGGGCAGATCCAGGCACGACCCTACAGGAACTCTAATCAAAGGAGCTGCGCGGATATGAGGAAACTCTGAGCAATGCACCTGACGCTGTTCCTATTTCCATGAGAGAGGCTTGTACTTGCCTTGCTGCTTTTAGAAGCTGAAACCGAACCTGCTAAGAGAGTTTAAATGCCAGCTGAAACTATTTGAGAAGGGTGTCAATTATTCGTTTTTTAAATACTCTTACATCATCTCAGTGACTAAATGTTGCTGTTCTTGTCATGAAGAAGCCGATTCAGGCTTTTAACTCATTCCTGGAAATTGCATTGCCTGAACACTGACTGTACAGTATATATCAAGACTAAATCAACTTGAGCTCCTCAGAAACGCCAGCTCCAGCAGGACAGCATTTATTCCTTGCACATTAATGATGACCTCCTGCCAACAATTAGTCATCAACGGCACCTCTTTCTGCTCTGTTTTTACAGGGCAAATAATGCTACGCTTCATTTCTGTTCACTATAAATAAATATTCTGTCAGTCCATCAAGGCCACATTAAAAGCCTGTAGAGTGAAACAAGTGATTGTTTTATGAGGGATAATAATGTATATATTTTGGACAAGAGTTCTGAAGAGTTGCTGGGGGTTGCATGGCTTAGCTTTCAAAGCCTAATGATGAATTCTAAATCATAAGCATTATGGGAAATTTGGTGAAAGACAATGAACCTATGTACCAGGTTCTGCTACGGAGCAGCTTGGGATCACAAATCAAACATGATTTCTTGGGGATTGAGTGCTTGTCCTTGGTTTTAATTAAGAGTGAACAAAATAAGTCCGATATAATAGGACCTGTACCAAAAACAGCAGCTGTGACATGCTATAAACTCTCAGATTAGACTGTCAGTGTCTTAATGTAACAGTGTGACAACTCTCAGACTTCATATTTCCTTTCTAAATCCTTAAAATCAGAATGAAACAGTATTGCCAACCCGTTTAAATTCCATAATGTAACGTAACAGAAATGTAGGGAAGCATTTTTATCATCAGAAACTGACAGGATCATTCCATTCCTGAATGGAGTTGTATAGTTTACTTCTAATAATTTACTTCTAAATATTCATCAAATATCTTCTTTCGTGTTCTGCACAATAAAGAAAGCTTGGTGAGTAAATAATGACAGGATCTGTGGGTTCCTTTAAAAATAAGGCCAAGTACATGTACGACACAAATCAATTTTGACTATACGCTGACTTTTAAAACCTCCCTTTTAGTAAGTATTAATGATTTGCTTATTTAAGCTGGGTTATTGTGTCAGACGGGTTGGGGGTTGGGTGTCCAAATGTAGATTTATGGCTTCAGTTTATGGCTGACATCACTCACAATTAGCCTGTTATTGCAGACTGGCGTCACTTCAGAAAGACTTCCAGCGTGGAGTTTCCATGGCATGCCCCTGCCTCAACCCAGACTGCCATTTCCAATGACCCTCCTAATTGGCATCCCATGTGCCACCACTAAAGTCAGCTATTGTACCATTTTGTATAAAGCCGTCATCTTGAAATCACTGGGGCCTCAATCGTCTGGTCCTCACGCCTTTAAACTCACATTTGGGACCTTTTATGACAAACTCTGACTGTCATCAAAGCCCTGCCAACCTCCAGTGGTGATCTGCCAAGCCAGTCACAGCCATTCAAAGTGAATTTACAAAGGCATTACTGGACACATAAGGAGAGACGGAGTTAACTAATGACTCTGAACCGCTGCTAATCACATCCAGCTGGGGACAGTGTGAAAGTCTACAACATTACACTTCCAGCACATATTTCAGGTGGTTATAGGCCTAGTACATTTACAGTGACAGTAAGAATTGTGCTGCCACTGTTTAAAGGCTGACGATCACATAGAGGTTAAAAGTCACTGGGAAATGAACTGCCACAAGATTAACTCAGAGTAAAAAATCTGAAATGGATCCTGTTCAGAGTTACTAGTTTCATCTTTCATCTTAACACTTCTTGTTAAGACTTCTTTCACAATGACTGTTAGAACTTAGATTTAAGTCATTCACACCAGCCGTGATGTAGTACAGTTAATACTATAAATCTCCATTTGACATACTGTTGTGACATTGTGGTTAATGTTAACCATGGGATCAAGCTTTGGATGTTTTACTAGTCCCTGCTGGTAGATTTTGTAACTACACCATTATGTTGGCACCAATGCGATTCGCTCAAAAAAACATGTGCCCAAAGATGATGACGAGCAAAGAAATACAAATGGACAGCTTTCTCCAGGTGTTATCAACTTCCCTGGATTTAAAGCACCCAGCCAACCAAAGCTGGTACTCTACAGAATGCTCATTCAGTGTCTGGTTAATATAATTTGAGAAGTTGTGTATCCGGGACCAACATTTCCAACATCAGTTTTACACCACAATTTCTCCAACCAAGAATATTCAGTTTTGGCTGAAATGGTTTTGGAGGGCCGAAATCATTGACTGAAACTTTTAATTATCACTTCTCCGGTGCTACCGCTTTGACTGCGTCAAGTGTCTATTTTGTGCATGCAACGTTGATAAGATATGACAAGTAAACATGTGTAGCGTCTGGACCAATCAAACACACAATTTTTCATTTGATTTAACAAATCAGTTATTCATTAGATTAACAAATCGTCACAGTCCCCTCACCCAATAAACTGGATGCCAGGATGTCTGCAACGACACCAGGCCCCCCCTGGTTACCATGGCAACCCTGACACCAGATACATTTACGACCTAATGGCATGTTGAGAAACACCTTTCTCACTACAATTTCCATAGGAAATCCACAGTGCACAGTAGAAATGGACTTTTCTACTAATTCATTCATAGGAAAACCTTTCTTTGAATGAACACACATATCCTTCAGGTCATTGTGTATATTATTGCTGTCTTGTATATTATCTGTTGTATTGTAGACTATTTTATGCATGCTTATGATAGAACCACTCATTCATGTAACCTTACATATAACGTTTTTGGTCTCTATTAATTCGTATTCGGATGATCTAATTGAGAGTGTATATTGTATGTCTATACCTATGCAACATATTAGTGTTCTAAGAATCTTTAGTAATTTTGATCCAAGTTTCATATGCAAAATACCATGCTTAGAGACAAAGGGTCATAAAACCCTCAATTGCCACCTCCCACTTGGAATTTCCGTCTTTCTCATTGGACAAGCCCCTCTTGAGAGGCGTGAATCTTCGCAGACT
>NW_015505833.1:567195-572316 GCF_001515645.1 Sinocyclocheilus grahami
TGAATATGCAAATGGTTCCATAACTTCATTCCTTATTTCCTCTTTACTGCTTAAGCTTTAACCCTTTCCTATACCAACTATATGCGTGTGTGTGTGAGTATGTTAGACCAGTTTAAGTGTTTATGTAGTATGTTGGACTAGTTTAAGTGTTTATGTAGTTAATAAAGTCTTACTTGTATCACACTTGACGTTGTTCATTGTTTGCTCATAACTGGAGTCACTTAACGTTCTTAGAATTGACAGACAGTTGACCCTGAGATGTCAGCTAAATATCTACAGCGGATCTAAATATTTATAATTAATTATAACTAGTTATGATTAATTATTCATATTTCCCCATGAGCTGATTCACTACACATGTCAGCTCTGTTAACGCCCTTTACCAAAAATGATGCTGGAATAGCAATATGTAAAATTTGTTTGGCTGAAATATCAAGAGGCGGCTCGCTGCTGAAGAACTTTACTATGACTGGTAGTTAATTTATGACCTGAGAACACGAGTTCAGTTACCCAATTACCCAAATTTAATTCCTAAAACATTAGTTTTGGTTTTCAGATAAACAAAAGCATTAGTGTTTTTTAAGATTAAGTTCAGTGCGTTGTTACTGTGAAGTGCAATAAAACAACATTCATATATGGAGGTGCAATGCAATGCAACTGACTGAAAATTAACCTCATACCAGTAAAAAAAAGAAAATATACATGTATGCTGTGTCCCAATTCACCTACTATGCCCTAAAAATCCTGTATGTACTCATAATTACGTCTTTAACAGACCGCTCTGTTACTTAGCAACGTGCATCATGCTACCATTTAAACTGCCCTGTCAATCATCTTGTCACAGTTAACATCATCCATATTTTGTTTAATTTGATTTCCTACCAAACTGGAGAGAAATGAAGAGGCACGTTGATCTGCCAGTCGCAGGTCTATCAGGTCGAGAACTCTCCTCATGTGCTTGCATAATGGTGCATTTAAAACGTATCTTTATAAAGTTCACAATGTTGTTGCAGATGAAACATAACGTTCAATACTGATTATTAATCACTCAAACCCCTTTCTGTACCTGTCCTTCGGACTCACGTGTCCGCCATGTTTGTAGTTTTGAACACTTTTTATTCATGCTTGTAGTTCTTTACCCTTGTCTAATGTGCAATAGGTTGTGCTCGATATTAGATGTTAGAGTTTGCACAGATCTGCACTAAACCATCCGGGTACCTTTGGGATACTCATTTCAACATGCTATGATTTAGGACACTGCGTTAGAAAACTGGAAAATGCTGCCTTCGGAGGACACATTTTAAGGTAGGAAGGGATCAAGGCACGTTCAAATCCAAAGTTAGCTTCACTTTCTGCCTCCTGAGATACCTTCATCTAGTCGATTTTTGAAGGCAGCATAGATCTTCACTGCCTTTGATATCCCACAATCCTGTGCAAGCTGGTGACTGAAAGTTGCGTTTGGTGGTCAGTTTGTGTGTAAATATATGATTCTGACTAACTTTTTGCACTTTTGGTGTTATTTTTAGCGAGAGATCAATTTTATAGTAATTAAATATTCACTTAGTTATCACCAAAGCTCGTTCTTTTTTGTTGTAGATCATTAAATGGTTACACTGCGTCAGAAGCATATCCGAAATCAGTTTCGTGAGGTGCCTTCGTGTGCAAGCGCTGCCTATAAAGTCATTGCCTGATAAGGCAGCGAGGCAGCAAGTCAGGATGGATTTTGGATGGATAGTGAATTGGGACGCAGCAATAGAGTATTTGTAGATTCTTGAAGAGCTCATTGTAATCTTTCAGTGTTGCTGTGGAACTGTTTACAAATAAAGCATCATGTATTAAAGCTTGTGCGAGTACAATATGTGTTTGTTTCCACTGAGGACGAGTACAGATCCTCCAAATGTCGATCTGACTAATAAAAGGAGGCTCTGTTCTCTAGTAAAACCTCCCATGACCTAAATTTATGTGGGTTATTGAGTCACTGGTTTAAGGGGATTTGAATGCTGGGCTTTTAGACGAGCTCTATTGATGGGACGGGGCACTTTATGTCAGTCCAGTCAGGGTAAAGTCATGAGAACTGCGTCAGAGTCACTTTGCTCCTGCAGCGCCTGCTGGGAGCCGAATCTCGTGCGGCCTGAGAGCCAAAACAACAAAAGCACTCTGGAGGGTTGAGGTTTCTCTGCACACTGAACATTAATCCACGGAGAAAACAAACAGATGAGATGAGTGCACTGGACTGATGAATACAGCGGTTTGAAGGCCTACACGAATGATTCAATGCATTGATGATGGCACAGCGATCGCTCTACAGTTCCTGCCAAAAATGCTTGAGGTTGTGGGTCTTTTTCTCTCTACGGAGAAGATTGAGAAATTCTTTCTGGTCTATTTTTATCACCATCATTATCAACTATCTGAACGACATAGCATAAATCATTTGGGGTTCGTGCTGTATACGTTTTCCACATTTCAGTGAGTGCAATAGAGAAACCCTGATTAATGCAAGGATAGACTTGTTTTGCTATTAAGACTCTTCCCCAAATGACCACAATCAGCTGTGAAACAGGATCCATCCACTCACCATCCCTGCACATGTCGACAGGGCCACGGATGAGTTGACCTCTGACCTCAGCAGCCCGTGGTAGAAGCAGAGGTTGTCTTGAGGAAAAGGCTGCAGGCTCTTGGTGCCGCTCCTGCCCAGGGTTTGTACGGTGAAGCTGGGGGCGATCAGGTCACATGACGGCTGCAGGTCCAGGTGGAAGTCCTGTCCTAATCCACGCAGCCTGAAGTGCACAGCGAGGTCGTGATCTTGACCCTCCGTGGAGCGTTTCCTGCGGTGATGGTGGGCCACGGCATGGGAAACGTATCGCCCTTGATGGTCCACCTCGTATGGGGCCACGATTTCATATTCTACATAGAGGAGGAAGTGAGGTCATTACAAGCTGGAGTTGAATGCACTATTTCTGTTCAGGTATACAATCGATCGATCTAATATGTGACCCTGGACCACAAAACCAGTCATAAGGGTAAATTTTTCGAAAATTGAGATTTATGTATCATCTGAAAGCTGAATAAATAATCTTTCCATTGATGTATAGTTTGTTAGGATCGGACAATATTTGGCTGAGATACAACTATTTGACAATCTGGGGGTGCAAAAAAATCTAAGTATTGAGAAAATCATCTTTAAAGTTGTCCAAATGAAGTTCTTAGCAATGCATATTACTAATCAAAAATTAAGTTTTGATATATTTACATTAGGAAATTTACAAAATATCTTCATGGAACATGATCTTTACTTAATGTCCTAATGATTTTTGGCATAAAAAACCCCCGATAATTTTGACCCATACAATGTATTTTTGGCTATTTCTACAAATATACCCCAGCGACTTAAGACTGCTTTTGTGCTCCAGGGTCACATATATCTGCGTAAAAATCTTTACACCATCACACTTTACATTAGGTGGCCTTGACTACTATATACTAGCACTAATGGATTAATGGACTATAGATTTACGGTGAAACTTCATGTTATTTTGGAAAATTCCCAGATTTACTGTTAATGAGTTTGAGGTATGGTTAGGTTTTGGACTAAAGGTAAGGTTAGGGTTATAAGGTTCTGAGTTAAGGTTAGGGGTGAAGTTAACAGTGTAACTACAAATGTTCATTAAATGCTTTAAAGTAGTTTAAATGTACCAACATGTATGTGCGTAAGTATATTGGATCAAATGGCTAAGGCCACTTAATATAAAGCGTGACCAAATTCTTTTTTCCCAAGAGAACTTTGAAGATTAGTTTTCTGAACACCCTGTCTTCCATTGCTCAACAAACAGATAGTACCATCGCTTGTATTTTTTTATTTTGTTTTGCTTGTTAAATGCAAATAATAAGAATAACATGTCTCTACTTTTATTATACTGTATGTTGTATTCATTTTGAAAGATTACAGTGATGTAAATCCCATAATGGAATACGTGAAGCTTATACTAAGTGGGTGATGTTGACACGGTTAAGCCTTGTTAGGTACACCGGTCATTTTTCAGCTTTCACTAACATGCTCGAAACTCACTTTACTAGCTGAGTCAATGTTGGTCAAGATGCTCAAGCAAATGTTACACTCTTTTAGTGGAGATCAGCCTGCAAAAGTCTGAATAAGCTGGGAAAGAGTTGGGTATTTAATATTTTAAAAAATGTCACCTTTAAAAAGACATTTTAAAACTAGTACGCAGTAAAAATGATTTTTCGATGTTGTACAAACAAAGATTTTTGGAGCACTTTGTACAAGAAAACACTATTTTAGTCTTCCTACTTCACAATTTCACATTTAATTCAATGTGTTACTTGCCGTTTCTTTGTTATTATTTGTGAAATTTCCAAGGAATTTCTGCTTGAAAATTGTTTCAACACCAGATATAAATGTCTGGCTGCAGTATATAGTCCAAACACAGATATTAAAGGGAATGAACTGAGAACATTAAAAAGTCATTTATCATTTAATATTCACGTCATGATAAAAAAAGACCACATCTAGCAAATGCACTGTTGTTATTGCATAAAATAAGTAACTGTATCCATATAAATGCAAGCTGAGGTGATTTATAGGAAGGTCCATGGAGATGCTGCTCACGGGGTAAAGGTCAGAGGACGTGTTTTAATGTTGTGTGATTCTGACCTCCACATACACTCACGCTCCTCTCATCCTCGCGGTGGTCTGGTGGCTCAAGTTATAAATGCTTTTACAGACATGAGCAGACAGATTTATGATCTCTGACCGTGGGGTGAGACACACACTGATGACACACACTCTTAATGCTCCGCTGTGATATGGAGACACACGCTCTCACTCTCATTCTCTTTCACGCACACACACACACACACACACACACACACACACACACTATTATATCTGGCTACTCCAGTCTCTAAGCTGATGCCAAACAGTGCAGAGACTCTTCACAGGATAAAGGCAGTAAGTGCACACAGAGACTGTTTGTAAAGCTTGGCTGATTGATGGAGAGCTTCTTCAAGTGTCTGCCTTTGTTCATTGTTCACTAAGTCCCAGTGCATGCCAATCTTTACGCTACACCCCCCCCCCCCCCCCCCCCCCCCCCTGTGGGGGTGTGG
>NW_015505833.1:572772-623075 GCF_001515645.1 Sinocyclocheilus grahami
CCCTTCTCTGTGTGTGTGTGTGTGTGTGTGTGTACGCGCGTACAAAACTGTCCGCAGGAAGCGACGAACAAAACCTCCTTTAGGGGACACCCTTGGTTGGAACAAATGATTCATATAAGAAATAAACATGCTTTTATTTATAATCGAATTTAGTTTTCTTTTAGGAGAAGGGTATCCAAACCCTTGGATTATTATAATTAGCTTTACATAAAAACTCTAAGTTGTGGAGCTATTTTTATGGTATATCTTCATTTACAAAGCTAAAGAAATGCGTGTGCATGCATGGGTGTCAGGTTTTGCTCACACTGTAGGTATTAAATATCCCCACGAGAAACACTAAAGTTATTATTAATGCATTCATTATTATTTTTAAATGGCCTAATCACCTCCACACAACAGTTGTGAGCTTGTATTATAGGGTGCATTTGTCATAGGCATCAGATCAATTAGGATATCTAGCGCCCCCTGCTGACGACATCTCATACAGACTGTGCAACTGCAATAAAGTCATTCTCCTACAAAGCAATCGTAGAGTTTCTTTCTTTTAATTTTGGGACAAAATTCTCATATTGCTACTAAATTAATGATGCAATATCAGTAAATTCGTCATATCAGCCTAGCCTAGTTAATGCGACTGACAGCTGTCAATCACGTCTGACAGGTAACTGTAACACTCTCACCTGTGTTGTGAGGTAACCGCAGAGTTTCCAGCAGAGCTTTACGCTTTACATGAGGACCAGCGTGAAGGGTTGCAGATGCACAGTGAGATCTCTACATGGACAGACAGTGAACATGCATCATTTGCATTGCAATACAAAGCAATAATGACGAAACAGGCGCGTGTTTGCTCACCTGCTGGCATCCGAGTATAAAGAAGAGAATGAACAGCACAGAACAGATGGAAGCGGTATGATTCCTCCTCGCTGGCACAGAGCGCAGGCAAGCCATGTCTCCTAAAGACTCTTATCCTAAATCTGCTGCGAGCAGCCTCTGTGCCTCTCCAAACGCGCGCTGCGCTCTCACTGAATCACTGCAGGCGCTCGTGCGCTTCAAATCTATTCATACAGCATCAGTGAAGCGCAGTCAACGCGACACCGAATCCATGATCTGTATCCTGACAGCGTATTTCCAGATCCGATAGCATGTTGGAGAACTTCTCCCTGCGCGTTAGTGGAGTGTGACTGAGGATACCTGTGCCATTGCTCACGCAGATGTTCTCAGAGTCTCTTTAGTGAATGTCTGGAGCAGCTCGGACCCCGGTGAGCTGCACACGCGCTTCCGAACAGCCAATCACAGCCCACACCTGTGCGTAAGAGCCCCGGGCCCCTTATGAGAGGAGGGTCCAAACATCTACACTGTAAAAAGTTAACCAACCAACTTCAAGTAACTGCTGCCCTACATTTTTAACACAAATTAAGGTAGTGTGAATCAAATTCTAACCATTTCCAACCATTTTCTATTTCAGTACAGATAAAAACTCATAAAACCCAAAAGAAAAACGTGTTGTTAAAACAATGATAATCGTATGGTCATGTTAACCTAATGACTGAATTGCAGGATTTTAACCACCTAAACATATCTAATTTGTTTGTGCTGCCAATTCAACGTAAAAACAGACAGTATTTAAGATACAACAAGGTGCAATGAAAATTCAGCATTTCATTTAGATATATATAGCAGGCCTGTATAATAAATGTTTATTATGTTGTGCATATATTCTGCTGGATCCTGCTCTGTGGATATCATTCTTATTTTTCATAAATGGCTCATTTTTGACTAGAGAGGCAGTTTTGAAAATCACAATACAGTTCTAGAATACATCGAGCTCATATCTAAAGAGCTCAGGGAAATTTTGATCCTTTATGATATAATCTCTTTCAAATCAAAATATATCAGTGTAAAGTTTTATAGAAAATTCATACAAGATGGGTATGTAACCACACACACACACACACACACACACACACACACACACACACAAACACACACTCAAACACACACACACACACGCACACACACACACACACATATCTGTGATTGACAACCAGCTGAATGTAATATTAAGGCACTTATAGAGTTTCAGTTGAAATATTCAAGAGTCCAGACCAGTTGCAGACCATATTTTAAGAGCTTTACACTGTAGCCACTGTAGATATTAGACACTTAGACATTGATTCTTATCCACTACAGAGGATGAACATCATTATATTTCTATGAAGCCAGGGTACTGCTCGCAATATAACACTCTCAGAAACAGATTATATTTTCCACTAGCATACAGTACGACCTCCCATATGCAGACAGCACACGTTACAGCCATTTTATTGCCATCTTATCTCACTGTCTCACATAATAAAGAGAAAATACACTTGTTTCTGAAAATGCTCCTCACATTTCAAAAGTGTTTCCTCAACAAATGTGATTTCCTGACACTGTTCGTGTCCTGTAGAATAATGGCCACTGCAGGCAATAAACAATCTGTAGCTTGCTGTGAAATACAGTGGCTGGATACTTGCATATACAGTCAATGGCCATATGCTGTGTGTATTCTATATATTACGCTGCATGCATTTTCCGACATAAAGAAAAATGCCTCGGTTGTCATAAACACGATGTAGTAAATAAAAAGAAAGTCTATCAAATGCATATGAAGCACTGATCACACTAAAGTGAGGTAATATTTCTCAGATGGGTGATTATGTGTATGTTACTGATACTTATATAGTCGCAGAAAGCAGAAGTCAATGTTATTTTATGATGAATATAATTTTAGTTTGACAGAGTTAAAAAACTCAATTTAAGAGCCCTTTTGAGGCCATGAACCCGTGGATTGAATCTTATGGAAGAACATAATGTGCAGTTTTTCGTCCCAGAAACTATGGTATGTTGTTTGCTGTTTCCTTACAAAATAATTTATATTATTAGCCCTAATTTCAGTTCTAACTTTCATTTTAAATTCTGACTGGTATTTAGTTTCACCTATTTTACTGTTTGTCAGTTATACGTCTGATTGCTTGGGAAAACTATGAACTCGCATCTCTGCAACAAGCCGTATGAATGAGTCATAAATGACGTCTGTAGCATAAATGAGCTTGTCAGATCAAGCTTTTAAAGGAATAGTTATTATAGATTACAGACTCGTATTTTGGCCAGAAGTGATGGTTTAAAGTTAAAGCGTCTTAATGATGAATTTGTTTCTTACAAACATGGATTACATTATGTTTTAATCAGCTGTTTGGACTCTCATTCTGACGGCACCCATTCACTGCAGAGCATCCATTGCTGAGACACTGATGCAATGCTACATTTCTCCAAACCTGATGAAGAAACAAACTCATCTACATCTTGGATGGCCTGAGGGTGAGCAACAGCAATCAATAGTGATTCTTGCCTTGCAAACATCAAGGGAAACTAAATCATCCGGAACAAAATGTCATTTCAATTTGTGCAAATTTGCAAGAGTTTTCTGTTTTGCTGCTTGAAGGTTTCTTCCACTGAACCAAACACACACACACACACACACACACACACACACACATACAGTACATATCCATGGGGAGTTTAATTCACTGGCCCAACTTAAACTCGCCCTTATACTCAGCCGTGGCACTGGGCCATCTGAACCACTCTGACCTCGCTGGTAAATTTCCTCTAGGAATCCAGCAGCCACTATTGGCCGCGTCAACTGACTCCGCTGAGGAGAGAGAGAGAGAGAGAGACACTAGCTCCTGTCCGCTGGAGTGAGAAAGAGAGAGAGAGAGAGATATGATGATTAAACACACAGAGAGAGAGAGAGAAAGAGAGAGAGAGAGAGAGAGAGAGAGAGAGAGAGAGAGAGACATATGGAGAGGAAGCTTCAGCCGTTTGCACCTTTTGCTGAATGTGTGCAGAAGGAATTGCTCTAATTATTACCTTTAATGTTTGTCTGCTCATCAGGGCAGAAAGAGCTCTCTAGCAGAGCGGATACAGCGGAGAGCGTGATGTGTCCAGTCTCATGACGCACCGCAGGGATGCTGTTTCTGTGAAAAGGTTTTCACCCTCGTGTTGTGTCAACAGACCGCTAGAATAACAGCCTTTATGTCTCTCTGTGGAGGAGCGCGGCTGATTAAAATGCAACTTCTGAATATCCCTGCAGAAATGCTACTCGTACAGTAGACTAGTTTAGTTTAAGCATCAGCATTGTGAGTGTTGCATGTAGCATTTAGAGTTGCATGCACTGAAAGTTACAGATGTGCAGTGAAATCCGATGGAGTCGATCACAGGCAGCCAGAGCAGCTTATCAGTCAAAGCCGTGACATTTGGAGTGTGTCTGGCCCACAGAATAAAGGATAGTGGCCTCATAGTTTGTGGGCCAGGGCTTGGCGTACAGCATTGAATGAAAGACCCTTTGACAGTCATCCTACAGTCCTTTTCCACAGGAAAAACCTGCGGATCACTGCATCTGCACCCCAGCCGCAGTGTGGAGAGCCAGAGCAAACTGACCAGCACATCTCCAGTTAGCTCAGAAAGAGAGTTGGGCTGTCTAGCCTCGCCTCAGACTCCCTCAGGAGTAAAAGTGAACACTGCAGACGAGCTCGGAGAGACCACCCAGACTCGCCAAACCAAGATCACCTTCAAAAACCACCGAGACAAGATGCAGTTGTGTTGTGGAAATAATGAGTTTGGCATTGTGGAGACCAAATGTGGTGGCATTTTTCTTTTAATATGCACAGCCTGGCCAACAAAAAAAAGATGAGATTAAGATTTTAAGACTGAGTCATTATTGCAGTTATAAATGGGTTTCTGGCATGTTGTATGTTTGGCAACAAAGCTTTTAAGCTTTTTATTTCTCAAACAGCCATGTCAGAAGATGTACCCATGTCCATATTCCAGGATGGCAATGCTCAGATTCATCAGGCTGAAATCATGAAAGATTGGCCAGCACAGAGTCCTTCTTATATTGACAATGGGAGAGTAGATCCACTCTGTAAAGTCGACTCCAGCGCACCCTAAAGACTTCTAATAGTGTTAACTTCAGGACTTTGTGGTGCCAATTCATATCTGATGCTCACTGAAACACTATTTCACAAATTGGGTCCAATGAATCTTGTCTTCCGACATGGTTGTTTAAGAAATAAAAAGCTACACTGCATCATTTAGGGTTAAAAGAGTTGTTTGCCTGAAACATATTAATTACCAAAATAATGATCCAATCCTAGACACTTATTTTTCTTCACAGTATTTTTCTTATTTAAATCCAGATGGCAAGTTCTTTTTTGTGGCCAGACAGTGTATATTATGAACTATCAATTTAAAGCCTTAACTATTGTCCAGGGTATTGTACATGTGAAGCACACAAGCTACTGTAAGTTGTCACAATGAGAATCCAACGTTAAAGTCCTGATGAAATGGAAGTAGCAACAGATCTTTTCTTCTGTATTGTGATGTACAGAACAGATTCCTGGAAAAAAGCTACACTGAAGCAAATTTGATGTAGAACCAATTTTCACTAACAATTACAAAAAAAGGCAAGTAACACATTGAATTAAACATGACATTTTAAAGTAGAAAGACAGGGACAGAACAGAAATGTAAAATATATCAAATATTGATTTTTCTTTCTAATAGAAATTGTAATAAAGGAACTGTGTGCAACAATGTAACCATTAAAAATGTTTGACAAATTGCCACAATTATTCATAGACTTTGATTTTTTTATATATGATATTTAGATTTATTTGACCAGAGAGTGAATAGATTCTTGACCTACCTTCTTTGTATTGACGCAGTAAGATGGTAAGTGAGAGTTCAGGATGGACGTGTAACCCTGCTGCTGATATAGAGACAGTGACACGCAGCATGTCATTGAACATTCAACCTGCAGACAGTAAACTGACCTGCCAGACATGGACTCGAGTTCTTCTATGAAGAGTGAATGTGTTTGGAGGAGGGAGATGAGTAGCTGGTGAGCAGCACCCGTAACTCATGCATCCATTCTCCTGTTACGAGGTGCAGCAGCAGCACTTTTGGGTGTGAGATTATAGATGCTCAACAGGTGAATAGCTCTCGATTCTGCCCTCACATGTCATGCTGGAGTGGGATATCTGCATCTCACGCACATGTAGGGGAGAACAGCGATAATTGCAAACCTGTATAAATGTAGCATTGGTAATTTAATGTCCAGTGCACTCAAAGCGGCCAACACTATAGTCCTCTTCAGTCCACTACAAAAATGAAAAAAACGTTTCAGTAACAATAGACATGGAAAAAAAAAACATGTTGCACAACTCCAGTGGTTTAAGTCTAAAGAGAGAAAAAAATTACTTTTTAATGATATACAAATTAAATATAAAAATGTGTCAGTAACACCAAACCTCATTGGTGCAGTAAGATACACAGGAACCAGAGAAGTTTGACGGGTCTCATGTCAGTCAACCACTAAGTTTGGGTCAGGACTGAAAATATGTACAACACAATAAAGACAAATTAATGTTCCTGTAGTTTGGAGTAGGTAAGAATTGTATTTTTAAATAAGTCGCTCAGACACGGCTGCATTTATTTGATTAACCTACAGTAAAAACAGTAATTGTGAAATATTGTTACAATTTAAAATACCTGTTTTCTATTGTAATGCATTGTACAATTTATTCCTGTAATGCGCAGCTGTATTTTCAGCATCATTCCTCCAGTCTTCAGTGTCACATGATCTTCAGAAATCAGTATAATATGCTGATCTGCTGCTCGAGAAACATTTCTGATTATTATCAATGTTGAAAACAGTCGTGCTGCACAATATTTTTGTGGAAACCATGATACAAACAAATCAATCAATCAATAATAATAAAAAAATGAAATAAATAAATAAATAAATGAAGATAGCCATAGCTC
Source organism: Sinocyclocheilus grahami (assembly GCF_001515645.1). Taxonomy (NCBI): domain Eukaryota; kingdom Metazoa; phylum Chordata; class Actinopteri; order Cypriniformes; family Cyprinidae; genus Sinocyclocheilus; species Sinocyclocheilus grahami. Next base: position 579,640 of record NW_015505833.1, read on the forward strand.
TCTTTTCTCTTTTTATTTTCATCTGCTTTTCAACTCTCTCTTGTCTTTACCTACACTGTAAAAAATGACCGTGAATTTAACGGTAAAAGACTGTAAAAATGCTACAGTAAAAACCTGTTAAATGGTTAACGGTAAATTCCCCTGCTATATACGGTGAAAAACTGTATTGGACATTACATGTATTGGACATTAATTTTACGGTAGTATACCATTTTTGGAAGTGAAAAGACCGTATAATTTACAATGAATAACCGTAAATTGACATTCCCAGAATTCCCTGCGTTACATTTCAAATTGTATGTTTTTTTGTTGAAATAACTATGTTTCTTCTTAGTTTTTTTCTTATCAATTTTATATATTAGGGTTGTGTGTTACACCTAATGTTGTTAAATGAATAGTTATTGCATTATTTCAGTTTCATGTGTGTTACCGTGATGTGTACCGATTTCATGTGTTCAAGTGCTGTGCGTGATGTAAACGTGGAAGGAGTTACTGCACCTTTAACATGTTAGCATAGTATCCTTTTCCATGATTTAACCCTTCGTCTTCAGTGCAACTGTGCTAACTGTGAATATCAGAGAATTTACCGTTATATGAACAGTGGCGCTCATATAACCAACAAAAGTTGAAATATAAATAAATCTGCAGTTTAATAAAACTGATGATTTGTCAATGCGAATAGGTTTTTTTTCTTTTGTGTTTGAACATTTATAATTGTTCTGATGTATTTAATTAGTCCTAATTATTAAATATGTGCAAAATGTAAACTATACACACTTGTGAACAGTATAAGTAGGCTACATTTTGTCAAATATCTATATTTTATGTTTCTAATACCTGTATGTATAACTTAATATTAAAAATATTGTTCCATTTTATGTTATGTAATATACAATTTTACCTTTTAAGCCGCTTCATTTTATTTAACACACCTTTCCTCGTTATTTAGAACTGAGAAAAAAATCTTTTTTGAAACTTTTCAACTTCTTTGAACTGATTCTTTGTTATTGTTATTTGACGATCGTTACATATTTAATGCATGCATCCACAAATCTTCCTTATCGCTGGCTATTTGACGTCTCATAATAATAATTAATGTTATACTGCCTCTGTGTCTCGGACATCAGAGCCCAACTTTCTCCTGAAATAGGTGTTCAAATATATTACTGTTTTTTTAGGATTGTAACAAATAGACCTTAATCAGGTTAGACGCCATATACAGTATGTTGAATTTAATATGGATGAAAATGAGGCTGTGAGAGAAAGACTTGCAGTCTAAACAATGGCACGCACTGCATAAAGGTCCTAGATCACACAATTTTCACAACTCACAACTTAAAAAATGTTTTTCAGAGTTTTTGTCTACTATTTTTGTTTCGAGAAAAATGTTTTGTCAGCTGAACAGTCGATATGTTGTTATTATACTACAGTATGATCCCTTGAACGCACTGTACTTCAGTCTCTCACAGCCTCATTTTCATTCCTGTAAAAAATTAAATCTGGTGCTACTCTGACTAAGGTCTTTTGTAACGTTCACAGCACGTTCGTTATTACTGCATGTCATTAAACACACTTCTTATTAAACACTACTACACATCAGATCTGCCCTGAGGTGATGAGAACTGGAGCAGAACAAGCCTGTTGATGTTGATGGGCTGTTGTGGGTTAATTTCAGATGTCGTCTGTTGTTTTCAGGCCGGTTCTCCTCTCTGCTGTCCTGCTATTGTGCAATCACGGCCGGTCTCACATGCAGAAGGTGGCAAGCTAAACAAACATGACCTTTTCCCAGTGGCCACCAAAGAGAGCTTCTACTTCCAGATCAGTTCTCACATCACAGCAGGTCAGTGTCTTGGCAGAGGGTTGTTGAGAAGGAGGTTTTGTGTGTGGATCTAACCATTCATTTACAATGCAACAGTAATAGTATGAATTCAGCTAGTTCATTGAAAGAAACTAAAGTAGTATATTCAGTGAAGTGTCTTTACATTGCACCGTTAGTAACCCACACTCTCATATCTTCAGGATCATCTTCATCCTCATGCAGCACCTTGGCTGAGGAGAAGAGGATACTGTGATAATAGTGGTACGGGTGCATTTTTGTAAGTTTGATCATCTTTGCAAGTTATATTGATCTCCAACTCTTTAACTGTTTCACACAATGACATCATACTATCCTCATCTTCTACTGGTCAAAGCAGTCATTCAGCTTGTTTTCTGCTGGGCTGCTCTGCACAAAACCTACACGACGCAGGAAAGCGAGCACTCGAGAATACTAATGAGGACAGTACTTACTAAATTCCACTCAGAAGCTTTTGTCGGATGAGTGTTGATCTCATTGTGATTCATTGTGAAGTGTTAAAGTGTAAGTTTCCGAATGGACTGTGAAAGAACGAAGCACAGATTTTGTGTATTCTGTAATAGTTTGAATGTGCATTGGTTTGTGTACAATAAATGCAATGCTGACTACAATATTTTGCATGCTTATCCAGCGTCTTGTAGTGTCCTGTGGCCTACTGCAGCATGTGTAAGTGAAAGGCATTCTTGTGTGGGCAGTCCCATGCCACTGGCACACTGTGGAAAAGGCTGCGGCAACTAAAACTCCATTATCTGGAATGGCAGAGAATTACTCAGTGGCATTAAAGCTCACTGGAGCTCCAAACAAAAGGCCCCTGCAGACTCAGCAATGCAAGAACGGGGGAAAAATGAGACCTTTCACATTGGACACAACAGTCAGTAACAATCCCACCCAGTGTGGCGCTCACTGACAATTTGGGAACGATGGATTTCTCATCTGAGATGGAGACTGCAGCTCTGAGACACTGTCCTTAAAAATATTCTCCTAAAAAATATTTCTCCAGGAGGAAAAAAAAAAAAAAAGAAACTTGAACAATGAATGCAGTATAAAGTACATGATTGTGAAAGTACTCCATAAGTTGTAATATTTCATATTTTAAGATATAATTTCAGGCATTTGACAGCAACTTCTTTATTTAGTTTATTTATTTTAAATAGTTTTTTTTTAATACAGGAAATCTCCTGCTTCATCAAATATTATTATTTTTTATGTTTTTGAATGTTGCATTTTTTTTTCAATTTAAAATAACTGTTTTCTATTTGAATATGTCTTACTGACCCCAAACTTATATATATATATATATTTAGTTTTTTTTGTTATCAATACATTTAATAGAGGCAAAAAGCAAATAAAAAAATAAATCAACCATAAAGACCTTAAAACATGGTTTTAAACATGATGTTTAATTCATCCTAAATAAAAATAAAATGTATTAAAATGTATAAAATAAAAACTTACTGACCAGAGTAATATTTAAAATATCAAAGCAAGTTGCATTTATTTTAAAGAACGAGACCTTAAAACATGGTTTTAAACATGATGTTTAATTCATCCTAAATAAAAATAAAATAAAAGTATTAAAATGTATGTATAAAATAAAAACTTACTGACCAGAGTAATATTTAAAATATCAAAGCAAGTTGCATTTATTTTAAAGAACGATAGCACACGCATACTCTTCAAGTGACAAAATACACTTTTCACGGGTTCTGGGTATGAACACATGAGGTATTACTGTATTTCACATTCTTAAAGATCAGTACAGACACCTGCAGGAGAAAATGTGAGCTCTGAACACATTGTGGTGTGAAAATATCAGATTGTCTCTGTGGGCCGACAGCTCTTCATGTGCAGACTTAAAACTCCAGACTTCAGTAAAGAAACACCTTTGCTGATGTCCTGACCCTTCTGCAGATGATCTGAGCGTTTGCTGTAGGGTCAGAGGTCATCTGTGTGGGTTAGAGACAGGAGCTGCCAGTGCTAATCCATCGCACCGCTCATGAGATCCTGACGGCAGCAGCTGCTTGCACATCGATTGCGGAGCAGTTTCTCACACTCACACACCCTCCGTACCGTGCCATGCTCTGCTCCATGCCAGCTTCAGTCATCCCCACGCCCAGCTACCCTCAAACAGAACAAAACCATCACCGATTCCCTGATGTCTCCACCATTAGACTGTTCCAAAGAGAAACGCTCACGGCCAGTCCCGCTAGAGACGATAACTCGAGAGCCAGGGCAAGAAACCCGTGAGAAACTCCATCACGACATCCTCAAATGAGGATTGCCACCCAAAGATCTCCTCAATTACACGGGAACAGCTTCCATGGTTTCCAGTTGTGGAAATCACCCTCTCAGCTGCTGGTTTATACTCTACATTGAGTTTTCACACTGAACGTAACTCTGCATGAATGTCTTTTTAACCGTAGGCTCTGGCTTTGTTTAACTCTAGGTTAACCAGTTGTTCAGACTGCTCACAAAAAGACTGATCGCACCACATTTAAAGATGGGTCCAGCTAACTAAAAACTAAAAAACTAACTCTGTTTAAAATATAAGTTATTATTTTTTACCTTTCTGAAATGCCATGATTTGAAATCAGGAGAATCGTGACGTCATGATTTCTCCTTGACTTTATCAACTATCTGAAATTGCATTAATGAGCATCATGAGCTGTGATCGGTTTAATATGCAAGGACTAACGTACAGACCTTCTTTGTGTCAAAGTGCCTTACTACTGATTGTGCATTAATGAATCAAGCCAGTGACTAAACCATCAACTTCACACTGTTCCTGTTAAAGAGATAGTTAACCTAAAAATGAAAATGTGATGTTTATCTGCTTACCCACAGGGCATCCAAGATGTAGGGGTTGCTTCTTCAGTAGAACACAAACAAAGATTTTTAACTCAAACCGTTGCAGTCTGTCAGTCTTATAATGGAAGTGAATGGGAATCACGGCTTTGAGAGTCAAAAAAACATACACAAACAAAACCAAATTACACTCCTATTTGAGATTGTAAATAGAGTGTCAATGGTCCATTTGAGAGATAGGTGGCGGTAATGCACTTATAAGTCTGTGAACCGCCGTAAAGCAAGAAGAAGAAGACGCGTCACGCGCCAGCTGTCCAGGACGCGCTCAGGACAGTTCAGACATTGCAGTGCATTAGAGGTAAAAAAAGATATAAATACGGTTCAGTTCTTGCACAGACCGACCGTTTCGTGTCTTTACACATCAATGTATCGTCACGAGCCACAGGGTTTAATTTGGTTTTGTTTGTGTATGTTTTTTTGACTCTCAAAGCCGTGATTCCCATCCACTTCCATTATAAGACTGACAGACTGCAACGGTTTGAGTAAAAAATCTCCGTTTGTGTTCTACTGAAGAAACAAAGTCACCTACATCTTGGATGCCCCGGGGGTAAGCAGATAAACATCACATTTTCATTTTTGGGTGAACTATCCCTTTAATAGTGTCAAACCATCTGTTGTCTATATTGTGATTATTTTATACACAGAAAGTGATCAAAGATCAGTCTCTTCATTATCACTGGAGCAGTGCGAGTCTATCGGTGATTTGATGTCTGCATTTTCGCCAAAACTCCTGTTATAATCTTATTTCCATTGTGTTTTCACTCAGTATTGGTGAGATTGCAGAAATCGTGATGATTGTGATCATCATGTGATCATGACTGTGTTTGGCTGCAGTGCAGCGCTGCGACCTTTGACGTAACGAGACTAGATCTAAATCTAACGCTATAATCAACACTTTTCACCATTAGTTCATCTTGGTGGCTGTTATAGTAAATGCGCAGTAAAAGTTTTCTCGAGAGTTCCACATGTAATGCTAATTTCTAATGCAAATGTGTTAGCCAATCACAACAGTGGGCGTTTACATTGAGTCTCACAGCAGACACGCCCCTTCCAACAGAGTCTTCAAATCAGAAGCTAAAAATGACGTTTTATACCTAAATTATGACCGTTTTGGTGAATAAACCATACTAAAAATGTACATCACCATCTTGCTCCGACCAAAGTGATTTGAACGCCCCTGACGTAGTAATTACGACATCCCAATACGAATGAAATACGAACTTCCCAGGAGGACTTGAACAAACCAACTGCCCACTTTATGTTGCATGGTCTGCCTTTTATTTATTAAATGATGGATGAGTGTAAGGAATAGATTTTGTGGCTGTACAAATGGCTGCATTGTAGGATGCATGCACATATTGATGGTTTGCTGATGTTTTTCTGCTCAGATTGAAATGGCATTATGTGTAATAAGAAGTCTGATATTTGTACGCCCTAAATCAGAGTGCATTGTGGGTTCTCACAAGGAAATGTTGTGCCTGACATGATGGTGCTTTGCATGGGGAATATGGGCTGAGTTCGTGACAACAGGTAGATGGATAGATTTTAACCCAGAAGTCACTGCAGAACTCATAATAGGTGAAATCGACACCGGAGAGAAACCAGGTCAAGGTGGATCCTCTGCCAGCTGCAATTTCTCATAGCGCTCAGTTTCCACATATTCGAGCCGTGCAATAAATGTTCGCTTTACAATGCAAACAAGATTTCCCATACATCACTGCCACTGAGAGTAAGTTGTCCGGTATGAGACTTTAATGCTGAGTGAGCGTTTTCCCTCTCCGAGTCCAGGGAAAATCATTTGAGCCAGGGAAATCCCAGACGTTACCAGTGTGAGGGTCAGTCTTGGGGTCACATCATGAAAATCCTCTGGTGCATGCTTTCCATTTCTCTGTACACCCACTCAGCAGCTGATTCTGAGTCTGTTTACACGGAGAGTCTCTCAGGATTCCCAGAAGACCCGGAGACTCAGAAAACAGATTCTGCTGGCTGAGGCCCAACACGGCTTTATATTATACCTCCAGGTTTGCACAGCTATAATGCGTCACATTAAAGACAGAACGTGTTATTTATGCACAGGAACCCCTGTAAATATTCCAGAGTATTATATCTGGAACATTTGTCATGACGGTGGTGCGTGCGCTCGATGTTTTAAGGGATCTGTATGTGGTCTGTGTGAGTGTCTGTGTCTGTCCGATGCACTCGCAGGTTGATCTGATAACCTCTCAGATTATCATGGTGATGGATTTCAGCTGAAGACAGGTGTTAGCGAGTGACACACACAGATCAGTGATGGGAGAGTGAAGACGAGCTGCGCTCTCTGCCAGAATCTCATGACTCATTTCCTCAACATGGGAAACAAGAGAGGACTCATAAAATGACACATGGAGAGCATAAATTGAAATGAGTTGTTCACTGTATAAAATAGTATAGTAGTAGCCTATGTTGTGCAGTTTAAAAAAGGTTGTGTATAGTAGTATACATCATTGTACTATAGTTAGAACTGTAATGCTTTTGTTCTGAGAATCATTATGTACAATAGATGGAAACAACCTTTACAAATGAAAAGTGTAACGTCCTGGCGCCCTCTGATGGTGAAAAAGGAGAACTACTCTATGTGCATGTGAGAGGTATTAGCTGTAGAAATCTGCTGTAGGTACACTACTGTTCAGAATTATTTTTTTAAGTTTATTGAGCAATGACATATTAAATTGATCAAAAATGATTTCATGGTTTCCACACACACAAAAATATCAAATATAATATTTCAACACTGATAATAAACATAAATGTTTCTTAAATCAGCATATTATACTGATTTCTGAAGATCATGTGACACTGAAGACTGGAGGAATGATGCTGAAAATACAGCTGCGCATCACAGAAATACATTACAGTTTAACAGATATTCACACAGAAAACAGCTGTTTTAAATCGTCATCATATTTCACAGTATGGCTGTTTTATAGATAATTTTTATAGATACAGGGCCCTAAAAATGAAAGGAAAAGCTTGTTAAGAACCAAATTCTAAAAGGATATTAGAATATCTTTAATAATTCTTGAGTTACAGGCATGGGGGAAAAAAGTAAAAGAAGTGCCTTTTCCCATTTTTGAACAGTCACCGTTGATTGCAAAATATTGCTAAAGTCAACAGATTACACTAATAAACCTACTAGCGTAACAACAACATCATGATGCATGAACATCAAGATACCATCTTTCTGAAGCCATTTTTACCGCTATCTATCTGTCTGTCTGTCTGTCCTGCCTGCCTGCCTGCCTGCCTGCCTGCCTGCCTGCCTGCCTGCCTGCCTGCCTGCCTGCCTGCCTGCCTGCCTGCCTGCCTGCCTGCCTGTCTATCTATCTATCATAGTTCTCTGCTGGGGTCAGATGAATATCTTGGGTTGGTTTATCTGAGGTCTGACAGCAGTTTAGAGGCTCACGTCTCTTTGCTATGAAACAGGCCTGCATCAGACCCCCGAGGGCCCGTCACAGCGCTAGAGTTTCATCATCAATCCATCCTGCACTGATTGCCAGAGATCAATACGGACAGCGGCACTATGGGAAATATACAGTTACTGCGCCTGACAGTATACAGTGACAGAACTGAAGGAGAAACAGTCCTCCTTTACTCCCGTCGTGAGCTTTAGCTTTAATTTGCCAAAGGGACAATGCTGGGATCAAACAAAAATGGCCCTTCACATGTCTTTTAGCGGTCGGGTTGTAAATCATGTGCTCGCTCGTTTTACGGCAAGTGACAAAATGCATGCGTCTGTCTCATTGTCCTCTAACAAGTCTGTCTCTCCCAATAACAGAGACGCAGTCGTTAGCGTTGACCGAACAGACAGAGAGAGCCCCCAAAAAATGGGAAATTAGGAAGGAGAAAAGAAGGAAGCCAGTGAGGCACAAAGCGCTTAAGCGCACTCATTACCGCCGTCCCGATAGCAGCAGGCCATCGTGGGATTTGATCATTTCTGCCGGCATTATGCACCAGCGATCCTTTCATGTTCCGTCAGGGATCGGGCTTGCAATTCTAATACGAGCGGCGATGAGGAAAATATGCACATACATTTAGCATTTAAAATCTCCACAGGCCGAACAGAAGAGAGACAGGCACATGTCATACGACATATTGTGTGAGGGAAGAGGCAGAGAGCCCCTCCATAAATGATTCAAGCGTTTATTTATCAGCAGTTTATGTCTGCCCCGGGCAGCTGCCATGGCAATATTAATGACTTGGCCCCGCCACATTTGAAGTGAAAAGGTCACGGCTGTTAGACTCCCCAGTTAAGTCTGAGGCCTACTGTTTATTTAACGCTCTAAAGTGCTTTGAGTGGCTGGGGAAGGAGGGGAGTTTATCTCACGCTCTGAGAGAGAGAGAGATGTGACTGTTTTCATGCTGTATTGACGGAGCTCCTAAACAGCGCTGTCTTCTGGGCTTGAGCTGCGCCTCGCGTCTGACCCATCGAGCTGCTGTTTCTTACGGTTCAGGTCTACAGAGAGGCGACGGGTATAAGAATTCCCCACGTCGCTCTGTTAAAACAGACACTGAATGCTAATCGGAGACAACTCTGCACAATATTATTTAACAACATTAGTGTATTTAGATTTTTTTTTTGGAGAATATTAAAACTTGCTAATGTTTCTTATAAAGCTTTATTAATTAAAAATTAAAAATCAGGCAGTATGACCAAATACTTATTTTCCACCATAATTTGCAAATAAATTCTTTAAAAATCCTACAATGTGATTTCCTGATTTTTTTTCTCATTTTGTCTCTCATAGTTGAGGTATACATATGATGAAAATTACAGGCCTCTCTCATCTTTTTAAGTGGGAGAACTTGCACAATTGGTGGCTGACTAAATACTTCTTTTCCCCACTGTATATATATATATATATTACTCACTGGTAACTTGGAAAAACTGCGAGTCTTGAGAAAGCTTCCTTTAATCATGGCCCGCTGCTGTTTTGCTGCTGTAAAATAAGTACACTCACACAAAAACATTCATCGCTCTGTTAAAACAGACACTGAATGCTAATCGGAGACAACTCTGCACAATATTATTTAACAACATTAGTGTATTTAGATTTTTTTTTTGGAGAATATTAAAACTTGCTAATGTTTCTTATAAAGCTTTATTAATTAAAAATTAAAAATCAGGCAGTATTTTTTTTAACACAATTCAAACTTTAAGTTCTACTGTAATAACTGTATTTCAGTATTGCACTAATGCTATAAAACATTAATTTTTTACAAGATTTTCTTGTTATATGAACTATTGTTACACTGAATGACATTTAAGTGGGCGTGTTCTGTAAATCATGGAAAACAATGTATGACAGTCCTTCAAATTAAACATGACATATTCTAATGTACAGGGAAATATATATATCATTTATTTTAAGTATCATTTTTACCTGATATAACATGGCATAAATAGAATAATATTATGTTCTTGATTAAAAAAAAAAAAGGTTTGTGAATTGGACTACACTGGTTAAATTTTTTGTCTTGGCAAAATAAATAGAATAGCAATAGAAAGTCTTTGTGATGTTTCGCTTTATGTGCCTATACTGTATGTATGCAGATAAAGCTGGTACGCTTATAATACTACATAGATCCTGTGCAATAGTTTACATTTTGCAATGATATAAACAATCAAGCATTTGCAATATATAGTATATATTGTTTCACGTGAGTGTACAGTATGAATGTGGATAAAGTTGGACATACTTTGACAATAATACAGTTTACATTTTGCAAAAAATATATACAGTCAAAATGTAAACTGTATGAGTGACTGAAAATGTAAACTATATGTGCATGTTATAAACTGTATGATATGAATTATATATGTCAGTGTGTTTGCGAGTCAAAGGACTACTCAGTTAAATCTGTAAATGTCATAATTTTCAGCACGTGCAAATATTTAGCAGCATGAATTGAGCTGATTTGTGTGGCCAGCAGAGGGCAGAGCTGGACTGTGTGCAGCTGCATTATCTGAGATCATTAAGAGAACTTCTCTGTTTGCTCATGCACACAGAACATTCAGGATCCCTTTGTGTGGCCTTATTAATTACTTTACAGACACAACTAGAGCCTCCCCACTCCATCAGTAATGACTACAGTGAGAACAGTGTTCATGCACAAACACACACTTCAGTTCATCACACAGCCTAAATAAATAGCTAATAAAGCAAATAGATATTTTAAAGCTGCATTAGGCAGTGTGTTCATGGAAGCTAATTATAATCATGTAATATGTGGCTTACAGCTCCAAATTAAATGTAGCAACAAGTATCTGCTTCTAGAATCTAAAGCAATTATAACTTTACTCTCCCCTATGATTTAATGACGTGCAATTGCTATAAACTCTGAATAAAGGATTTGTGTAAACACATTTCATTTCGTGCTTTCAGCCGCAGAGGCTCAAATAAAGCATCTAGAACAGCGTGAGCGATCAAAACACCTGAGTTTTCCCACACACAGCATCACCGAAGCTCCGTTTGCTCGTGTACTAGCAGTTTTTTTTGAATATTTTTTTGAAACGTGAATATTTCATATCCCTGGCAGATTTCTCTGTGTCTGTCAGTCATGTTCTGCTGTGTTTATTCTTGCTGCACTCTTCGTAATTAATTTTGTCAAGCATAATTACATTTTCACGACAGAATTTTTAAGCGAGATGAGAAGGCAGATTATTTCCCTGATAACATTCCAATTAAAATGTTTGTGTCTTGAGCTGGTTTAAGCTGGTCATAAGCACATGACCAGGTTAGAACCAGTTGAAACCAGCTCAAACCAGCAGCCATGCTTCAAAACATACCTACCCAGCATATGCTGTTTTGTGTCAACAGGGATAGATTCTATTATATTCTAATAGATGGCTGGATGGATCGATGGATAGATAGATAGAGGGATGGATGGATGGATGGATGGACGGACAGACAGACAGACAGACAGATAGAGTGATGGACGGACAGACAGACAGATAGAGTGATGTATGGATGGATAGACAGACAGACAGACAGACAGATAGATAGTATTGAAATAAAAGCTAAATTTCAGCAAAATAATTCTAACTTAACTAAAGATATGTCCTTGTAGACTAGTCATTGGCAACCTATTTGACTACAATGATATTATTCATTATTTATTTATTTCAAGAAACATTTTCCAATTGTTCGGGATTTACTTGATAAGAATGAAGGATAATATTTAAAAATATTTTTAAGTTATAGCTTGGCATAAATAGAAACATATTTATTCATGATAAAAGTGAGTTATAATTTTTTATTCATTTGCATGACTTAATGTAAAAATCACACTTATGAAACTATGCTGTCTTATATTTCCAGTTTTTTCAAGACTGTATAATTATTGTTTATTCATGAATTTGACAGTTGCTTTTATCTAAAGCATGTTACATTGCCTGCATGTGATCAGTTCATGCATTCCCAGGATTGCTAAATTTATGAATCAGACTACACTGGTCGCATTGTTTGTTTTTGCATGCAGTCGGTGAAGAAAAAATCTATAAAAAAGAGTGTATAGTATATCTTTTTTTCAGTTGCTGTTGCTCTGAATACTAGAAACCCTGCCAGAGTCTCAATTAAAATGCTGTATTTAAAATACATTTGATCTTTCCTCCTCACTAATTTTGCTCTCAGACTAAATGTGTTCTTCAGCCCCATCTGGACGGGAGGAGCTTCCCTATTTTTATTACTCTCTGATATTTCTCTCACAGTCCAGGTAGCTCATATTTATGTAGATGAATAATTAAGAGGCCATTAAAAGGGCCCATATTCATGCACTGATGGAAGTGACATTAATATTTTAATGTCCCTCTACCTGGCTTTGCATGTTTTCTCCACAGATCATTTAAAGTCCATTTTAGTGGCGGCATCCCCACTTATCAATTCTGAATATGGAGTTCGGAGGAAAGCCTGAAAACCCTAATCCCGTCTCTTGTCCGTGTCACAGCGAATATCTCGCGCAGTAACGGCCGACACATATTGAACGCCTCCCAGTTATGAGTTATCCAAACAAATGATTGAAAGACGTGGCCGCGATCAAAGCATATCAACAGTGAGTGTTTCACTCAATTCTGGCATGTTATGAAAAAGTTCACCTGTGATCTGATCCGCCTCGTCGTGTCGCTCGTTTAGACTGAGCCGTTGCCCGATGTTAATTAGCACCGGTCGTGCACGTGTGTGTTTTGGGCCCTGATGTCCTGTTGTCTTGTACGGCTCAGGCGCTTGCTGCCAGAATGCGTGACAGTTGTTTAAGAATGGGAGTTCTTGCTGCTGTCAGTTCATTGAACAGTTTATTTCGCCCGGCGCTCTAATGAGGTTTATTTACTCGTCAGCCCCACGAGCGCCTGCCTGACATATTACAGCCCCCCCAATAACACAGACGGCTAGAGAGAGAGGGAGCCTATCAAAGTGTCCCTTATTAAAAGCAGCCGCGGCACATTATTAGGCCTTACAAGGGCAATCTGAGGGTCCAACCTGAAAGCTGTCAGCTGGAGGAACAGGCGCCATCCCTGATTGCTTGTAGTCCCAGCAGGTGACTGACCCTCCCAGACCCGTTCAGTTAGCCTCCCTCCATCGGCCTCTATCTCACTATCACAAGACATCCACACTCCCCACGAAACACCAGAGCAGGGTTATGAGCATCCACTACAACTGAAACTATGACAACATCAGTGTTAATTGAAATAAAGCTGAAATACAATAAAAATATAAATATTAGGTAAAAAAAAATAGTTATACTCTCTCTCTCTCTCTATATATATATATACATTTAATTTATATAATTTATATAATATATATTTATATAATAATTTTAAATAATAACTATATATAATATTAAAGAGCGATTTGTTTGATCAGAATATACAGTAAAAACTATGTGAAACATTATTGCAATATAAAATAGCTGTTTTCTGTGTGAATCTCTGTTAAACTGTAATGTATTTCTGAGATGCGCAGCTGTATTTTCAGCATCATTCCTCCAGTCTTCAGTGTCACATGATCTTCAGAAATCAGTATAATATGCTGATCTGCTGCTCGAGAAACATTTCTGATTATTATCAATGTTGAAAACAGTTGTGCTGCTGAATTAAGGCAACATTTTGACTGTGTATAAAAAATAAAAGCTAATTCAAAATATTAATACAAAAAACTATAATATAAACAATACTAAAATAACGCTGAATGAGAGAAGGTGTGACGTCAATAAATGAGCAGACCGCTGGAGAACAGCAATGTTTCTAATTTTAATTTTTTTATTTTTTTGTTTAAGCTAAAGCACTAAAATTGCTAACCCGGAAGTAAAATAGCCAAAAAAAAAACTAAAGCTAATAAAATGACAAAAGCATGAAAAATGAACTCAAATTAAAATGAAAACTGAAAGTATAAAACTAAAAGCTAATTCAAAATATTAATGAAAAGTATAATGGTATATAAATAATGCTAAAGTAAAACTGCTGGAACGAAGGTGCGACATTAATAAATGAGCAGAGCGCTGGCGAATGGAGATTAATAAATAAACAGGAAGACATAAGAAGGCGCCTTCTTGGTATAGAGCTCCGCTTTAACCTCATTCTGGAGCTAATACACATAATCTCAGGCTGCTTGCTGCTTCTGATCGTACCTGACTGTTCCCGCAAAGTGTGCCTTCACCGTCCGAGACCCCGCTTTCACTTTAGACCGTCTCTCACGATTAATCTTGCAAATCGGGAGTGATTTCGAAAGAGGAGCTCTACAGTGTAACTATTTGTGAGCATGCAATATCCTTCTTACACAAAAATGAAATTTCCCTGCTGATGAATTATTTGTCAGGGCTGTATTTACCCGCGCTCTCGGCGTCCGGTTCTAGACCTGGATGAGAGAGCGACGACTTCTACATTTAAATCACCGTTTACATCCATATTTAAGCGGCTGCTCCGTGGCCTTTATTAGAGCGGCGGGCGTCTGCGTGTAGCTGCTTTCTTAACCGGCTTGGCTGAGGGGATGTAAATGTGGAATAATGTAGCAGGACCAAATTTGCATGGTCAAATGTCAAAAAAATGAGCCCTTCCCCTGAGCCTTGTCAAGAGGAATTACATAAGTGGCCTCCTCCACTGCCAGCATGCCATTATCGGTTAGTTCAAGCTGTCATCAGTGACTGGGAAAAAGAAATGGCGGTCATTATCTCCAAAAAAAAAAGAGTGGAGGGGAATATACGCTCCCTCTCTCTCGCTTTCTCCTCTCTTAACCTCTCTGACGAGATTTCAGTATGCACAGATGTGTTCTGTTGTGCGCCTCATGGCTGTGTGTGTGCGCGCGCCGCAGGTCTGCTAATGCTAATAGCTACAGTCAGTGTCAGGCGTCGCTGATGCATAGGAAGTCGACACGATATTTGGAGTAATCGCTTTATTTCAGGCCTATAATGCCGTTAACGTGCCAGGAGGGCCAATTTACAGCACGCGGCAGGAATAATTAAATACGCAACTGGTAGGAACGCAGGAGCGAGCGCTGATTATGAAGGTCCCGCCAGGGGAAGCAGACACAGTCAAGCAATTAGATAATACGCTTAAAGAGCGGAAAATCTGCGGCTGCGGGGACAATTAGCCAGAACATCAACCGGCCACATATTTACCTCTGCAGATAAAACTGAAGGGGCTTTCAGTCTCCCCCTCCTGGAGAAACAAGCCTTCAGCCTCTGTTCGAAGGTACTTTCAATGAACAGGGCACAATTTGGTGACTTTTATTAAAATTGTTGGTGGCACAAATCCGGTGTGCTTTGTGTGTTTTGTAGAACTGTTAAATAGATTATGAATTATCGTCTGACAGATTATTGTAACGTGATAACTATTCTAGTTTTATTACATTGGTTGTCTTCATTAAAATGGCGATTTTTGTCCTGTATCCTCTCAGATAATTTATAAGACTTAAAATACATTCATTTTGACATAATCTTTGTATTTAGTATTCAATTTATTGCTGTAAAGTGTAACTGATTCTAATTATCAAAATCTAATGTTATATTGTTTTATAGATTATTACATTATTTGCATCAATCAATCAATCAATCAATCAATCATAAATAAATAATACATACATACATAAAAAAACAAAAAAAAAACAAATACCTCCTTGGCTATATTTAATAATTAAAATACAATAATTTTGACATCTGTTGAATTAAACATGATTTGCCTATTCATTCATTCATTCATTCATTCATTCAATAAACAAACAAACAAACAAATAAATAAATAAAACAAACTTACAAACAAACAAAACTATTAAAAATAAATACAAATATAAGAAATAACCAAATACAAAACAACATTTGATCTCCATCTGCATTATTTGTGTTATTTGCCAATATTTTGTAAAGTGTCCTTGAAAGGCGCTACATGAATAATATGTATTCTTCTTCTTCTTCGTATTATTATTATTATTATTATAGTGTGTATGAGGTGATGGCTCAGTTAATAACTCTGGTACTTGCAACTGTTTTAATGAATACTGATTATTTTTTTTTCAGTATTGTTTTAATAGAAATCTTGTTAACATTTTTTAGTTCTAGTAAATAGCAAACACATTTCGGTCAAGAAGTGGACAGTCAGTGTTATTGCCTCTTTTTACTCTGCATTTCTTTTAAAGTTTTTTTTTTCATACTCTGGAAAGTGCAGGAAGCACAAAGAAAAGGAACGGCAAAATATATTAAAAGCATTAGCATATTCTCAACTATAGACAGATATCAGATTTTGTTGTCCAGTGTGGTTGTTCTTTCGCCCTTGAAACAATCCCTGGCACACACACACACACACACACACACACACAGAGAGAGACACACACACACACACACACAGAGAGACAGAGAGAGACACACACACACACACACACACAGAGACACAGAGAGACACACACACACACACACAGAGAGAGAGAGAGAGAGAGACACACACACACACACACACACAGAGACACAGAGAGACACACACACACACACACAGAGAGAGAGAGAGAGAGAGACACACACACACACACACACACAGAGACACAGAGAGACACACACACACACACACAGAGAGAGAGAGAGAGAGAGACACACACACACACACACACACAGAGACACAGAGAGACACACACACACACACACAGAGAGAGAGAGAGAGAGAGACACACACACACACACACACACAGAGACACAGAGAGACACACACACACACACACAGAGAGAGAGAGAGAGAGAGACACACACACACACACACACACAGAGACACAGAGAGACACACACACACACACACAGAGAGAGAGAGAGAGAGAGACACACACACACACACACACACAGAGACACAGAGAGACACACACACACACACACAGAGAGAGAGAGAGAGAGAGACACACACACACACACACACACAGAGACACAGAGAGACACACACACACACACACAGAGAGAGAGAGAGAGAGAGACACACACACACACACACACACAGAGACACAGAGAGACACACACACACACACACAGAGAGAGAGAGAGAGAGAGACACACACACACACACACACACAGAGACACAGAGAGACACACACACACACACACAGAGAGAGAGAGAGAGAGAGACACACACACACACACACACACAGAGACACAGAGAGACACACACACACACACACAGAGAGAGAGAGAGAGAGAGACACACACACACACACACACACACAAAAACTGATTTTAACTTGAAGAGTTGATAACAAACAAAGGCTTTATGGGCCATCGGTGACAGAAAACAAATCCATGCATTTTTAAGAATGTGGATGTTTGGGAAAGAAAACAAACAATGAAAAGCAAACCAGCTCCATTGGGGAGACACCAAATACCATGAATAATATTCTGTGACTAAACTGAAGCAATCAAGATGGCATGTCTTTTCATCAGCAAGTGAAATGAGTGTCCTTGACAGAGGGATGAAAGCATGTCCGAAGAGATTAGCACGTTAGCATCACCTTCAGAGCGTTTCACAACACTGTACGCTAAGAATTAGGCTTCGACACACTTAGGAATACCTGGACAACAAATCCATAATTATAGAAATGTGATAATTATCCATACAACATCATACATTTGAGTTCTGTTAGCTATGGGGCTGGTATGCACAAGTAATTTAGAAGATTTTCACCATTTACACTGTGATCAATATACTGATTTACCAGCCTGTTCAAACACTTCCGACTGAAGAACACTGCTATGCACAATACAAGTAAATTATACTCTGTACTTTATCTTAGATGGCAACTCTATGCATCTGCTTTAGTGATGCACTGTTTAATGTTTGGCCAATATGTGTTGGCAGGACTTTTATTTTGACAGCCTTCATTTAGTGTTCATGCAATTACAGAAATAAGTTTCTATATAAAGTGTAAATCTGTTTATTTTGCAGATTTGTATTAAGTTCACATTGACAGATTTTAAAATGATTTATTTCTTACTATTTTAGCAAATATACATATATGCATATATACACATACATCTACATTGAATTCCAGAAAATGTTACGCATGTTTTATTTACAGTCTTTAAATTAAACAGTGTGATATTATGTATCACCACTAATTGACCACTGATCTGCTTATATTTTTATGTACAAAAATATAATCAGTGGAAATGTAAAAGCTTAAAAAAATCTGCACTATAAAATAACATTATCCAGTTATGGTAAATTCAGATAATTCTATATTTGCATTTTTTTTAATTAACCATATGGAAAAGCTAGCACAGTTTTACAAAGAAGGCTTATTATAGTTAACTAAAATTAAAACAATTTAAAAAATTTTTTTTAAATTGTATTAGTTTTAATTTTAGTTAACTATAATAACCCCTCTTTGCACTGTACAACTCTTGAAGCTCTAAAAACTGTAAAAAATCTTCTTTTATTCCAGCTAGTTGCCAAAACAAGTTTTTCATTTTCATTTAGTTGAACTTGATGCAACTAAAAATGAATAAAAAATTATATAGGCATATTTAAAAAGAAACCCTAATAAAAATGACAAAAACACACAACTTTAACTAAAATGAAAACAGAAAAAAAAGGAAAAAAAAGAACCTATAATAATATTTCAATGATCCTAGAATAACTGGTGCAGAGTAAATGCAGACTAGATTCAGTGTTTGTCTGGAATGTTGCCCAAGCTGAGTAAAGCATATATAAGTGTATGTGTGACGGACGCTGCTCTACCTGCGCTGTGCTGCTTTACCTAATGGACTCGCGGTCATATTCAGAGTGTCATCTAGACACACCGGCTGCACATTACCTTGACAAAATCAGCCTGTGTAAATTAGCCATCGTCTGCATTATTAAAATAACAAGGAATATTTCATTGGACCTGGCAAAAATATCTCCCCTAATTGTCCACTTCATTCAGACTCCATCCCGTCGGCTGCTGCTATTGGCTCTCAGACTTCTCATGTCCCATTAGAGGGAAGTGCCACTGCAGTCCAAAGCGTCCTCATTTCTTTTAATAACCTACCGAGGAAGACATGAAAATGTTAAAGTCAGACGACCCCTACATGACGGCGACGTGGCTTGTCAGATCTGCGCCGGAGTCTCTTTTTACAGTCCTCTCTCCGTTCACATGTCTTGAGAGTATGAGGATTTGATTGACTGATTATTACAGGACATTGTGTGCCGGTGTTGTGACTGATACACTTTTCAGACCTGCATCCTGCAGTGTTTTTCACAAGATTAACAGTGAACCATCAATTAAAATCACTCTAGAAAAACATTCACACCTATTACTTTTCACACTGCAAAAAAACGATTTTCATACTTAGTATTTGTGTCTTGTTTTCCATTCGAAATATCTAAACATATTTACTTGAGTGGAAAAATGTCTTAAGATATTAAGTCTTGCTTTCTGGGGAAAAATATATATATATAAATAATAAAAATCTAAATTTTGTTAGTTTTTGCTTAAAACTAGAAACATTTCTGCGAATGGGGCAAGACAGATAATCTTGTTTTGCCTTTGAATTAAGTTTTTTCCATTCGAAATATCTAAACATATTTACTTGAGTGGAAAAATGTCTTAAGATATTAAGTCTTGCTTTCTGGGGAAAATATATATATATAAATAATACAAATCTAAATTTTGTTAGTTTTTGCTTAAAACTAGAAACATTTCTGCGAATGGGGCAAGACAGATAATCTTGTTTTGCCTTTGAATTAAGTTTTTTTTTTAACGCCATTGGCAGATATTTTTTCTTGTTTTACAACAAAATTTTGATCTTTTTATTTTTCAGAAAATAAGACAGAATTTTGCTTCTCAACTAAAGGCATCTTGATTTAAGAATGCTTTGATATGTATACTAAAAAACAAAACAACAATTCTAAGAAAATAATTGTTTTGCGGTGCATCTATGGCATTTTGTGGGAATATTCCCAAACATCCTGTGATTCAAATCAATGTTGCACTTTCGTAGTGAGTTCAGCTAATTAGCGGGACAAGGTATAAGGTTTATAATTAGCAGTTCCTAAATCCAGAGATTGTTATTTGAAAAGCTTGATTTCATGGCAGCCTGATTTTTCTACTGCGACAAAGAGAAGTGTGGGTATTTTTCCCAAGCAAAGCGGATGTGTTTCGAGAGAAATCAAAGCATGGCCTAATGTTTGATGGAGTCTGACTTTCAGCCATCAGACGACCTGTCGACAAACGAATGCAACAGCCGCCACAGGCCAGACGGGGGCAGTGCCGCCTTACGCCACCCGCGTACACGTGAACACGCCTGGGATAGAGTGCTCACGTTACAGGGTGGGCCTGGGCGCTTTTTGATGGATTGCAAATGATTGTCCCTGAAAACAATAGCTGCTGGAAGTAGCATGTGATATTGTCATTGGCCCGGCTCGCTTCAGAAACACATCTGCGCTGAAACACAAACCGCCTAAATGAGGGCAGGAGTTAGTCATAACTCAGTTAAGATGTCCTCCTGAATGCATCGGTGCCAGATCTGCTTCATTTATAAAGATAATGACGGCGGGATCTTCCAGTGGATCTCGGAGGTAGCCTGGCGGAGGGAAGGTGGGTAAGACTGATGGCAGATGGCAGCTCCACCAACGTGTCCATTAGCCAGAGATACTGGCCTGACGTCAGAGTAATGTGAAGGCTTTACAGCAGCTCCTCCACCTGTATCTGTAACACTCCGGACTGATCGAATCACACCGTGACTGATGCCATTATGATTAAATGAGTCCTGTGGAATGTGTCAGGCTACGTTTACACTAGTTTTCGTTTTAAAATGCATAACTTTTGCTATGGTTACGACTGTGGTTTTCGACTCTCGAAAACGGAGACTTTCGAAAACGACGCAGACCCCGTTTTAGCTCGAAAACTCCGGGGTTGCGTTTCAGTGCAAATGGACCAAAACGGAGACTTTCGAAAACGATGCAGACCCCGTTTTAGCTCGAAAACTCCGGGGTTGCGTTTCAGTGCAAATGGACCAAAACGGAGACTTTCGAAAACGATGGCGTGGCTGCTCACATGCACTCATCACTGACCGTGTAAACAATAACATGGAGACTGAACTGCAAACTTTCCTGGCTTTGTTGTCATTTTTAGCAGCAATTTGTGCAGCTAAATTCAGTGTTTTATAATACAGCAGCTGCCTACATGCGCAATGGGCAAGCTGTGCATAGAGCATCGGCAACAAAGACGTCTTTGCTTTTCCTCGGTATAATGCTCATTGTTGAACCTGCCAGTGACTAGCAACCAGCTTCCGGTTTACACTTTTCCGCGCATGCCCAGTGTGCATGAATGCTCACGTCACATGCGTTTCTGTTGTGTAGTGTGACGGAGATCGTTTCTGAAACACTGTGAAAACGCCAGTGTAGACGAGGATCGTTTTTATTTTAAAGCGAAAAAGCACTAGTGTAAACAGGGCGCCATTTAGGGCCCTGAAAATCTGTTTACGTTTTCCCAAATTCTGTTTAATTTAATTGAAATCATCATAAAGCACGTTTAATTGACTGAATTCATAAAACTTAATTTAATCATTTATGAGAATTGTAACAATATTAGCCAAATTTCATGTTTTCTGTTTAAATATTTAATTTTAATGGTTTAATTAAATTGTAATCGATTTAATACAAAAGATTTAATACAAATTTATCATGAAAAACTGAAAAAAACAGCAGTTCCTTTACAACAAAAATTGTTTTTTGTCAAATTATAGTTTACTGTATAAATGAAAACATGAAGGAAAAATCTCTTGATTGTGTGGTATTCCTTAAAATGTTTTAATCAATAATAATAATAATAATAATAATAATAATTAATAATAATAATTATGTTTTGAGAAGCACATTCTACTGTGCAATAGTAATATATCACAATATGTTATAATTTTTTTAATTAAACTGAAGACTTTTATTTTGACAGGTTGAGGTAAAGAGCTTTGCTGCACAACTGAGCTTTACTGTATAAATTAAAATATAAATAAATAAAAAAATCTATTGATTGGGAAATATTCCTTAAAAAATGTTTAATAAATTGTAATATTATTATTATTATTACTACTATTGCTTTGAGAAGCACATTGTTCTTGCACTTTTATGCTGGTATGTTGTAGTGAGGATCTTTGTGTTTCTGTGTGTATCTGCTGATTGTTTTTCTCAAACGAAATGGTGAAGTGACTCTCAGAGCAGCTCTGGAGATGAAGTTCACGTGTTCATGTCCTCATATAGTGAGACGCAGACGTGCATCACGCGTGCTTCTGCAAACTGAAACGCACAACATGCAGACTTCATATCACAACAGCCCTATTTTGATTTATTCATTTCAAATTTGCCAAATTCCGTGACACTCCACGTTATACAGTACATTCCGTTTTAATGACTGGATTCCGCATAGGCCTCTAGTAATTATAGCTAAAAACAGTGTGCGCTGTTGTATTGGACCAAGAACAAAAGAGTGATGTGAACAGAAATGCAGAATGATGGATGGATTGCGAGTCAGAACCCACACAGTCATTTCCAGAACCCTTGTGTGATTGGTGACTAATGCACAAACACATAAACTGGTGTCAGAGCATGTGTACACAAGTCCCACCACACCCACAACTCTCGCCAAGTTACCCGGAGTGCACTCGCAGGATCTGAGCATGCACACACTCATCAAGCGCCGCGACAAGCCCAGAGCGGGAACGTGGCGTTTCCCGAGCAAACTGACACAACTCCTCTCCTCGCGGTTTCTTCCTCGTCCTCTCCTCCGCGCGCATCCGTTTTCTGTCTATCTCTCTGCCAAGCTATTCCTCGGTGGTGGCACACATTCTCAACTAGAGCTTGACAATAGCTATTTCCTGTTTCAGCGCTGGAGCTGAGCGCTAGGGAAAGGTCGAAAGAGTTTTCAAGATGGTGTTTTCCAAGAGCAGCAGCGGTGTGTGTGTTGCTGCGTAAGCCGTTCCCGCTGCTCCCCGATGTACAGAAAGCATCGTAATGAGATCAGGCCTGTCATTACTGTTATTGATGTTCGCTCTGACACAGGAAGATATACACAATAATTACGGTGCTGGGAAGTCCCCGTGATCGTGTGTGTGTGTGGCAGATTAAGGGCTAAGCTGACAGACACGCATTCTGAAGGGTTGAGTTCTGAGGGTCTGCGGTTGAGTGCATGTGCACGCGGTGAGTGATCGTGAGCGAGTACGGAAAGGATCAGTAGATTTCGACATCAGTCAGTGTCTGTGGCAGGGCCGTGGACTGGATATGTGAAAGCTCTCTCTCTCGCTGTGAGTCTCTTTTCGCCGAAGTGTCTGCTGCGACTGTATGGATGTGAGTCACTTTAAACGAGCACGCGGCTTCGACGTGTTGTCTTCGCAATGGGCCACTCGCCGCAGTCGAGCTTTACGGCAAATGAAAGCAAACTGTTCAGGTGCATCACAACAGTCTGTCCATGCGACTGCTTCGCAAACACGCTTCCTTTGAGATTCGGCGACGTGCGTATGTGACTCAGTCTCGGGCAGTCGTAGTCTGTCATATACAGTCTAAGTTGAGTCTTTCAAGTCTCAAATCTTGTGTCAGTGATTTTAGTAATAAAGTGTGGCAGGAATGAGTCCTAAAACCGTAGGTGTTTTTGGTTAAATGTCTGAAACAAGCTCAAGATATTTCAAATTTTATTTTTTCCAAGTAATACTTCACTCGTGACTTTTTTAAGATTTTACTTGTCTTGGAATGTGTCTAAATGGGACTACAGAGGTTGTTGTGAACATTGAACGTCATCATGCCGAACACCAGGTTATACTCACACTCTTGCTAACTATTCTAACGCAAAGTTTTTCAACTTGTAGATTCATCAAGATAATACTTTATTCTGATAGTTCACTTTAGACATTTTACTATTTGTAACTTTGCAACTACATGTCAACTAGCAGTCATTAGAGTATTATTAGACTGTCTGCTTAATATCTGCTAACACATTTTGATGGTTCCTCAACACACATTCTGTTGACTATAAGTAACTTTGCAAGTACATGTCAACTTATTCTACTCACCCTAACCCTAACCTAACAGTCTACTAATACTCCAATGAGAGTTAGCTGACATGTAGTTGCAAAGTTACTGTAGACAGTAGAATGTCTAAAGTGGACTATTGAAATAAAGTGTAACCTTTATCAATTTATAGTATTTTTCAATTGTAGTGTTTTTATTTATTTTTTGTACTGTAGTGCAGAGACATACAGTGCTTGGTAGATTACGTACAAATTGTAGTCCGTTACTGATTCCAGATTACATGTCAAAAATTGTAGTCAGTGATGTAACCCAGTACATTACACATTTAAGGTAATTTATTTACCTTAAAATATCAGGAGAATTGGAGAGAATAAAAAAAAATGTGTGAATAATATGTAATCATGTAATCAATAAAACACCTGTAGTCTGATTACGAGCATTTTAAAATGTAATATAATCTAATTACAAGTACTTCATTTTTGGTATCTGGTTATATAATCCAGATTGCATGTAATCAGTTACTACCCAGCTATGGGTGTATATTACACAATGAGATGAATTTGAAAGCTTTAGAGTTCCTGAAGACACATTTATCAAAAAAAAAGACTTATTCTTTAAACTTTCATCAGAACTGCAGAAGCCAAATAAAACATCTTGATAGCTTTGGAGTAAAAACAGTATCTAAACCTCCTACAAATGCATGCAATAGATTCACACAAGCATACAGCAATCCACAAATGCAAACAAGTGATCCACAAGTTGTATTCTACTACTTAAAATACATCAGTAATAATCAGATTCATGACTTTCTTTTAAACCTTTGCATGTCTTGAAAAGTGTACATGGGACTACAGAGGTTGTTGTAGACATTAAGCATCATCAAGTCAAACAGGAAAACTCATCTACTCGCTAATACTCACACTCTCGCAAACTTTTCTAACTCAGACTTTACAGCTTGTAGATTTATCAATTTATAGTATTTTTTCCCCCTTTTTTATTGTATTGCAGAAAAAAGTATATATATATATTGCACAATGAAATTACTATGAAAGCAATAGAGTTCCTGAAGACACATTTTACAAAAAATAAATAAATACAATTTGTACTGTAAACTTATATCAAAACTGCAGAAGCCAAATAAAACATCTTGTTGCTAGAAAAAACTATCCAAAAGAGATGCACATGTAATCAACTGGAATTGACTCTAAAATAATGCAACATGGATGCATTCCTAAAAAGTGTGCAGGGCAAATTCATCCACAGCACTACAAAACAGGACAGTGGATCAAAATCAAAAACATGAAAGTCATGTGTCGTGTGCCATTGAAGTCATGTGGCCTTTTATTATAGCCTAACTTTAGCTTTACACTTCTGCCAACTGTATTTAGGCTACAAAACTCATACAAGTTGTGTTCATTTGTGAAGATTAATGAACAAAACTGGTAAGAATCATAAATGTTGATGATCACAGAGCTTGTTTTCTGCAGTAATCCAAAATCACATTGTTGTTCCCCAGAGTATGTAAATAGGTGAGTATGGTGAGCAGGGTTGGTTTTCTTCTGCACTAATCTATGCCCTCAGTATAAGATGCATTGGTGATTGTGGATCTTGTTGAGACGCTGCTTTAGAAGTCGACTGCTAAGTGCAAATGGAGTCAACTATTAATGCACTTTAACGTCTGAGATCTCTGGTCTCTCTCAAAAAAACAAAAAAACAAGCTTTAGAAAAAAACACACCTGAAAACATGCAGAGCAGTGAAAGTGTTGGAGTAGCTTCAGCTGGCATGGCTTTGCCCCTGACTGCCCTCTGCAGCCGCGTGACAGCGGACATGGCAGGTAGGTGTTGACCTGCTGACCTCCTCGGCTCACCGGAGCGGACAGGAGCGTGTTCAGAGAGAGGGATCCAGGGACGGCGGGGATTTTGGGGTGGGTTTTAGGCTTTACAGTGAATGATGGGGGCTCCGCATGCTAAACTACATCCAGAAGAGTTTGTGTTTGACCTTGAGCAGAGAGATGGACCTCACGTGTCGTGAGATGAACTGTCCTCATTGTGCTATTTCAGACATCAGACTTACTCATTGGTTCACAGTTTATGAAGTCGCGGATGCTCAATGGTATCACCATAATGTTAGCATAACAGCAGGACTAATTGTTTCCCATTTTCTAATTGTTTCAGCCATTAACAACCATCCATTCACTATAATATCAGGGTTGTGTGTCGTTCAAAATCAAATTATTGGAATGATATTGCTGAATAGAATTTCAAATGTGGATTTAAGAAAGTAGAATTAGGAAATTGTTGAAAGTGTTGTTTTCATTTTCATTTGAAAGTTTTTTAACATCTATATATTTTTATTTTTTTTTATTCGGTTTTAGTTTTAATACATCGTTATACTGAATTAAAATGGGAAATGTTGGCAACTAGCTAAAATAAAAAAGTTCAGATTTTGGTTCTGAAGTCTTATAAGGGATATCAGAATTATATATTACCTATGTTTTTTTTTTTTTTAAGGAATTAATACTTTAATTGCGCAAAAGATGCTTTAAACCGATCAAAAGTGACAGTACAGATTGCTATAATGTTATACTTTCTATTTCAAATAAATGTTTTCTGTTCATCTGTGAATCCTGAAAAAAATAAAATCTATCAGGGTTTTTCCGGAAAAAATATTGTGCAGCACAACTGTGTTCAACATTGCTAATAATCAGAAATGTTTCTCGAGCAGCAGATCAGCATATTATACTGATTTCTGAAGATCATGTGACACTGAAGACTGGAGCAATGATGCTGAAAATACAGCTGCACATCACAGAAATACATTACAGTTTAACACATATTCACATAGAAAACAGCTGTTTTACATTGTAATAATATTTCCCAATTTTTACTGTTATTTTAAGAGCTCTGATCAGTGGGGTCTTTGCTGGGAAGGATATTTAGGGACTGGACCTCTTGAAACATAATTTTTATTAACTGAAGACCCCTTCACCACGACCACAGCGTCGATGAGTGGGACACTTTAATAGATGAATAATTTATCGGGCTGCATTGTGTGTCTGCATATGGTAATAAAGTCAGTGTATCCGGTCATGGTTTTGCATGAACCCACATGAGCGTGTCGTCCGTGTCACTTATAGTTTTGGGCTGTCAGTCGTGATGCTGCAAACCTCGGTCCCTTCAAACGGCCCTAACCTGCCAAAAACCTACAAGCAGCGAGCTTAAAGAGACCTGCTTCATTTCTCACTCCTACAATAACACACCGAGCTCCCCTGAGCTATAAATGACTGTATGTTATCTGATTGACTCCCGTTCATTCATGACCTGGTTAAATATGTATGTAGGCGCTCGGCGGCTGTGCTACAGTGGCTCGGAGGTGATTTATTATGTTAAAGCAGGCAGACGTTGACCTTCCTTTAATTAACACTGATGGAGATAAAGGTGAGCGCGGAGACGATGAAGATGGATTCACACATAAATCATGGGCCGGCTGTCGAGAACGCTGAAGGTACAGGTATAACCTTGGGGTTCACAGGTTAAATGAGCATTCACAGAGGAGCACCGATCATCACTTATAGCGACAGCAGCCATTGTAATCCAGCGCTCTGTGTTTACCTCCCTTCATTTATTCATTTAAAGCCCTCCATTTGCTTACACTTTGGTTTCGCGTAGTTCTTGGCAGGAGGCTTTGTTAATTAAACAATTGCATTGTTTTGGCCTTTCTTCAGTCAAGTGGGATGCAGCGTATGACCTTTAGCAGATATTCACACTTTGCATAAAAAAATAAAATAAAAAATATCATCAAAGGATCTAATCTATTTCTGATGTTTCTCAGGAGATATCACATTCAGAAACAGAATCATAATCATAATCACATTTAATCTTCAACATTTGTTTTTCTGAGAAGATTTGAAAATTGTTTAATTATATTTGCTATAGTTAGTACTAAATATTATATTATAGCAGTAAAATTTGCATATGCAATTTTGTATGGTATCTGTGTGTGTATATATATATGTGTGTGTGTGTGTGTGTTGCTTAAACTTATAAATTTTTATTATATTATTTATTTTTCAGACATTTATAGCAATGCTTACTGCAGATGCATTTTCTTTGTATATACATAGAACAGATTGGAAATTATAAAGATTTATATTGATAATATTTTGATAATATATCGATAAGATTAAAAATGTATATTATGTTATAACTTATTTATGTTAAAGTTTATTGCAGATGTGTTTTGTATATATGTAGAATAGGTTGAAAATTATAGACAATAATATTATATTATTAATTAAAGATTAATATATTATATCATATCATATCATATCATATCATATCATATCATATTATATTATTTTATATTTATTTTACAGACATTTATGTTTATTTTGTAGTGGGCCAGAGCCTGAGCCCTGCATTATAAAATAGTTTCAGCTTCGGTAATTTTTTTCTTGCTCTTGCTTAGTATTTAATTATTATTGCACACGGTCCCATAAAGCACTATTTGAGCTGCTTGGACGGAACATTTTAGACACACTTCATTGCCTAATATCGTCCATTTAACACTTTCCTTCAGAACTCAGTGTTTATGGTCTGGCCAGAGGCGAGGGGAAACTTATGATGTTAAACCAGAGTTTAAGATTAACATGGTTGTTAGGTTAATAAATTACACGCAATTTCAAATGAAAGGCGATAGCTCGTGAAGGGCGATGAGGGAGTTCCTGTGACGTGTAACACATTGAAACTTTCTAATAATGCTCTGATTTGCACTAACTTGACAGAAACATCATGCGAGTAGATGCACGCTCAGTGACTGACATGCTGGAGTTTACATGCATTTAAAGACACTGCAAATGATAATAATGACTTCTTTTGGTTCAAATGAATAATTGACACTTTTTTTTATTCATGCACGGGGCACACAAACAAGAGTGCGGGATATTATTCTGATTCAGTCCGTGTGTTCACTAATGAGCTCAACATACGCTCCCGCGTGCTTCAGGACCAGCAATGTGTCGTTTTGCCTCTCTTGACATTTTCACGGCTTAAAATGATTCATGCATTTTGAGTGTTGTTTATTCCCCCCCCCCCCCTCTCTATCAGCAATTCATAAATAATGTATTTATTTATCATGAAAATCTGTTTTGGAATTAAAGACCACCACACTTCAAAGACAGGAAACCTTTGATATGTTTGATTCTCTCCGAAATATCTGCGTGATTTATTCAATTTATGCAAAACACCTCCGGGATTATGAAGGTGGCATTTGAATACATTTGAGTAAACTAAATGATATAATAAAAATGGCTGCTGTCCGTATCATTGAACTGGGTCTGATGCTCAGTTTTAGCAGGCCATTTTGGTTGCATATGCAAGTGACGTGAGATATATAGTTTCCAGTGGCTCTTTGGCTTGCCTTCGCCTCTTGATATGCGAGTTCAGAGGTGTCTGGAGGGAATAAGACTGTTCTTTTAACTTCTCTGTTCAAAACATCCATAAATTAAAGACCGCCGCATGCCACACACACGCAGCAGCTGGGGGTGGGCTGGGAAATCATCATTCATTAGACACTGGGCTCTGACTAAAGGCTGCATGTTATAAAAGGTGTGCGATATATTTCATTTATCAGTGCTTGTAAATGGCTGTGCTAATATTGCTTTGTTACAGCCGTGAGATATTACAGGTCAAACCAGGCTTCATGAATTTCTATTACAGTCACTTGACTGACATCACAAGCTGAATCAATGCCATGTCTAGTGAGAGATTCTGATGTATTTACATGATGTGCAACTAAATCAAAACCAAATGGCTTCCACGCTTGTAGCTTTTTTTCATTTACAGCCCGTATTGATCGCAGGTTTCAGTGTATTGTGCAGAAGTATGATTAAATGTTAGACAATAGGCCAATGCTTGTTTTTTTGTTCTTTTTTTTATTTGCAGATTTTGTGTTTTATAGTCATATTAGAGTCCAGTGATTTTGAATTTCTGTACTCTTATGAGAAGATCCTTATTATTTACATTAGCCAACAATAATTGCTATTTGAGCTACAAGCCCATGATAATGACATAATGCGCAATACTAATATCATCAACAATACAATAATTATTAGTAAGAATGGTTGCTTACTAAAATGGTTTAGTCATATCTCTAAAAAAGTAATGAAAATGGTTGTCATGGGTTTCTATTATTGTGTTTTATTGGTGCCACATTTCTGGTGTATGTGTGTGCGTATGTATATCATACATTTTCTCTATAAATTTGAGTGACACGTAACATTAGAAACTTTCTAATGGCTCTTTAATTTGCTCTTTTAATGTTAAAACTGTCAGAAAGAAATTAATTAATTTAATAAATAAAAAAATTACAGAAATATCATCCAAATGAAATGAGATGCACACTCAGTGACTAAGATCCTGGTGTTTACATATGTCACCGCTAATAATGAATAATTGACACTTTTTTATTCATGAACGGGACACAGACACAAGAGTGGGATATTATTCGGATTCAGTCCGTGTGTTTGCTAATGAGCGCAACATACATTTTGCCCATAAATACAACACACACACACACGCGCGCGCACGCACACACACACTTGTTGTGTTTCCATGTTTTATGGGGACTCTCCATAGGCGTAATGGTTTTTATACTGTACAGACCGTATATTCTATTGCCCTACACCAACCCTACCCCTAAACCTACCCCTCACAGGAGACTTTGTGCAGTTTTACTTTCTCAAAAAAACTCATTCTGTATGATTTATAAGCTTGTTTCCTCATGGGGACCTCAAAAATGTCCCCACAAGGTCAACATTTACTATTACTATACTTGTGGGGACATTTGGTCCCCATAACGTGATAAATACCAGGTACACACACACACACACACACACACAGAGACAGAGACATTGTACTCTTGTTTTTGCACATACTGCTTTTTTAGGATTTGCCTGTATATAAATACATTTTCTTCAAAAGGTCAAAAGGTAAATATTTAGTTGTTTACTGTAGATCTTAACTGCACTTGGGTTCTTGTCTTTTTAAAATGGTTTGTTTGAATGTACAATATATCCCTGCATGCTATACATATATATATATACACACACACACACACACACATACATTCACTTTGAGAATGTTATACACACACTCTGAGAAAAAAAGGTACAAATCTGTCACTGGTCAAGGTATCAAAAGCTGAAAAATACTAATATGAACTGTACACTTTAGTTAATAAAGTTGATTAAAAATATCTCCTTTTTAAATACTAATATGCACCTATAAGGTATTAATATGTATCATTTAGAGGTAAATAAGATATAAAGATTCACCTTTTAGCTTTTATACCTTAGGATACCACCTCAGCGACAGTATTGTACCTTTTTTCTGAGAGTATACGAACTGTATGTGCATGCGTGTGTGTTTGTCACACACACACACACACAAAATGAGTAGGCTATTGCATATGTATAGATTAATTTTACTTTTTTCACATACTGGCTTTTTAGAAAAACAAAATAGATAATATGCATGTAAAATACATTTTCTTCGAAAGGTCAGAAGAGTAATACTAAGGTTTTTTTTCTTTATTATTTTATTGCAGCTCAAATGCAGTTATTGTCCTGTTAAAGGGGTTAGATTGAATTTGAATGACCTACTTCAGTGTTTGCAAACCCTTATTGTCTAATCAGCCCAATAAATAATGTTTGAATACTCTTCATCAACACCATACAACAACAAAAAAACTAATATTATACTGGACATTAGCATTACCATTAAAAACAGACAGATTAAATATCATATATGTTCTGCAATGACTTGTGCACACATTATTTGTCTTAATAAGGGAAAAAAAGAGCCCTGTTTGGCAATCACAGGTGCACAGATGAGCTTCAGGCCCACGCCAATGACATGATGCACAAGCACCTGGACCAATGTCACGGTACTAATGTAAATGTTTGAGGTGTTTCCCCGTTAAAATCCAGTTGTAATCATTCCCGCGAGCGCATCAGCTGCAAGTGAGCTGAAGCCATTAAAAAGTCCCGCGTTGGAGCCTTTCCTCCTGTAATTTGGCCTCACTTCCTGTCTTTGAGTGCGGGGGTCTGGGGGAGGGAGACGCACCGCTGAATGCTTGTCCATCACCCCTCTCAGCGGTTACAGGTGGTCTCATTTTCCCTCCAGCAGATCGCTGCTGCCTTATGACAGCAGGCCAGCAATTTGCATGTTCGACAGACAACAAACGGCCTTGTGCATGTCAAAATAGGTGGCGGTGCGTGACAGTTCCTACACAATGCTGTCTCCTCTTGGCTTGACCCTCCGACCTCTCTGCATGTCTCCCTCGCAATCAGGAGGGAGATGGGGAAGAAATCGTGGCCACCCCCTTTCTCTGAATAAATCTGATACCAATGCCATTATCTCTCTTCCTCTCGGCACTCCATCAACAGCTTCTTCCCCCAGCCCTGGCACTGCCTCGCTCTCCTGCTTCTCTCCTCGGCTTTAAGAGGGGTTTGTTGAGGTCGCAGAGTCTTGGAGGGCACTCAGAAATAGCCGAGTGGGTTATTTACTGTGTGAGATAATGATGTGGAGGGGGTCATTGTTGTGAGATCCTACTAGTTCTGTTGAGACAAATTGCTGCGCGAGATGTGCCAGGCAACGTGGGCGTCCTGCACGTTTAGGACCAGCATTATTGATACCGGATATAAATATCCAGCCTTATTGATGTTGCATATAGAAAAACCTGTAGCTGAGGAAAATATGACAGCCACCGACAGACCGTCATGCTTCTTACAAATAATCAGATGAGGGAATGTGATGGGAACAAAAGCCAATGCGTAATTGGAAAGCAAGAATTTCCAACTTCCTGCGTGGAAATGAACAACAGGACGACACTTAAAGTCACACTTCCAGCTCAGAAACTCATGCACAAATATGAGATACGGATGTATGATGTCATGCAAGCATGAATACGTACCCAAATAAATAAATAAAATCAAAGTTTCTACATTATATCATAAAACCTGTTTCATTATTTTTTGCAGAGGCACACTATTAAAAAAAACAACTTACATTTACCGTAAAAACTGTCAGCTGTGGTTGCCAGAATACAGTAGCAATGATTTAAGTATATTAACTGATATAATGTTAGTATACCAACCTATTAAAGTACTAAAATCTAAGATTTGGTTTTGGATGTTTATAATACACTGAAATTCACCAAAAAAGAAAAAAAAAAGAAGAAAAAACACAGGTGGTAAAGATAAAACAATACGTATGATCAAAGTTCATCACAAATTCCACAAGCTGAAGTAAATACTGATACAGATATATTAATATAGACATATTAGTACATTTTAGGTTTCGTACCTTAGGGTACCATCCCAGTGACAGATTTGTACCTTTTTTCCTGAGAGAGTGTATGTGCGTTATATTAACACAATCATGGTAAAAAAAATATTGCACTAAAATATTGGAATAAACATTACTTTAACAGCATGAGATGCAAGCTAAAACTCTAGTGTCCATAACTGATAACAAAACTGTTAAGAAACACAATTATTTAAATGAAAAACAATCAAATGTGAGCTGCCACACAGGGAATTCTGGGAATGTCAGTTTATGGTGTTTCCACTGGTAGATTACTTTCAATAGCATCTCGGTTATGCATGTAACCCTTTTTCCTTGAAGGAGGGAACAGAGACGTTACGTCGACACTGACGTTAGGGGTCTCACTTGGGAGTCCCAATCACCTCAAAGTAGTAAAAAACAGGCCAATGAACATTGGCGAGTGGAATTTGCCTGCCCAGCCATTCCCTCGTACTCACGAGTATATAAAAGGGGCGGCATGCATCCACATATTCAGGTTTGTGCTCAGGAGCCAAAACCCTTTCCGTTAGTCATGTTCGACGTTACGCCGACTGATGTTAGGGGTTCCTATGGAAAATGCCACAACCACTGAACTGTGTTACGAGGGTTGGCAATGCAGATGTAGGCAAGCTCTCACGTGCCAAGTAACAACTGGCATCCCAAGTCACAACCTACCCAGTGCTCGAATATTCTTTCTTACCGAAACAGGACTGAAAAGACAGTACTCACAGCGAGGAGGGTCCCAGCTCCTGTTCCTTTACCCAGAGTAAAGAAAGAGTGCTTCAGCTCTCTCAATTACAGCCATGACCACTTGCATTACACTGGGGAAGTGTGCCTAAGTCTGAGTGGAGAAGGATGCTACGGAGACCATATCCTGCCCAAAGGGAGGTAACATGTGGAGAGGAGATTACCCATATGGACTGACCGGCAAGGTAGTACTACATATGACATAAGGCACTGCAGTAGGTCCTGCCTGAAATGGGGAGGATTTACTACCAAAGCAGAGACTAGACAGAAGTAATTCTGTCAAGGGAAGACACAGGTTTACCAACAGGGAAAACGTACTGTTTATTTACCAGATGGGAATCACTACATATGGGGCACCGAGCTCAGAACAGGGGCTGACCGAAGGGCAAAGCAAACAAGTACTGAACCTGGTGTCAGGCTCCTCCGCAGAGCCAGACAGCTGAAGGGTGCTGGAAGATGCTCAGTCCAGGGTTCATCAGGTAAGGAACACGGCTGGAGAGATGAATGGCGCTCGCATCCCCTGTTGAAGGGGAATGGCACTGCAAGCGAGACACCGAGCTAATCTTCCCGCCACTTACTTAAGAAACAGACTCAACCCAGAGGCTGTAAAACATAACAAGGTGTTATGTGTCTCCCAGCCCGCGGCTCTACAGATTTCTGCTAGAGAGGTGCCGTGCACCAGCACCCAGGAGGAGGTGACACTCCAAGTGGAGTGAGCCCTCACTCCTAGGGGGCATGGCTCACCTTGTGTTTATTACACCATGGTGATGGCATCCACTAGCCAGGGGACCAACCCTTGTTTGGAGCCTTCCCCTTCTGCTGTCCTCCAAAGCAGACAAAGAGCTGGTCAGAACTTCTAAAGCTATATGTGCGGTCCATGTAAACGCACAGAGCACGAACAGGACACACCAGTGCAAGAGCTTGATCTGCCTCCTCCAAAGGCAGCGCTTGCAAGTTCACAGAGAACTCAGCGAGAAGCACCCCAGTCAGCTAACAGACTCCACTTCAGGACATAAGCCTGTCTGGTAGAGGGGGATCTGGGCTGAGTGATAATGGCTATCACTGCCTGTGAAAAGCCACCTAAGTCCTCCGCGTCCCATCTAGGAGCCACACATGGAGGTTCCAAAGATTTGGATGCAGGTGCCAAATTGTGCTCTGCCCCTGATAAATAAGGCCTCTTCCTCAGGGGGATTCATCAGGGAGGGGCTGTCGAGAGGAGCATCAGGTCGGAAAACCAGGTCCAGGTGGGTCAGGAAGGCGCAACCAACAAGACCTGTGTAGACCTCCTTGATGGATGATGTACGCAATGGTCGGAATGTTGTCCATGTGGACCAGCACATGCTTGCCCTGATGCAACAGTCGAAACCGACGCAGGACAATTAGTACAGCCAGCAACTCGAGGCAACTGATCTGGCACTGAAGTCGAGGTCCTGTCCAGGAGCACGAGGCACCCCAGGAGCAAACGGCACCCCAGTCTACCTTGGACATGTCTGTTGTAAGAACAACATGCCTCGACACTTGTTCTATGGACACTCCTGCCCGTAGAAAGGCAAGGTCCGACCAAAGGCCGAAAGTATGTCGACAACCGTGACGTGCCGTGACGCCATGTCCATCTCGGACTCAGCCGAGTAGCCAGTGCTGAAGCGGTCTCATATGTAACAATCCGAGTACCATTACCACGGCTGCGGATGACAAATGCCCCAGTAGCCTCTGAAAATGTTTCAGTGGAACCGCTGTTTTCCTCCTGAATGCATTCAGGCAGTTCAGCACTGACTGGACATGTTTGTTCATGATACATGCCATCATGTTGACCGAGTCCAACTCCATACCGAGAAAAGAGATGCTCTGCACAGGAGAGAGCTTGCTCTTTTCCCAGTTGATCTGAAGCCCCAACTGGCTGAGGTGCTGGAGCACAAAGTCCCTGTGTCTGCACAACAGATCTCGAGAGCAAGCTAGAAAGAGCCAGTCGTCAAGATTGAGAGTTGATAGTGCAAACAGCCACTTCCCTTAGCGGGGCAAGGGTGGCCTCCATAACTTTGGTAAAGACATGGAGATACAGGGACAGCCCAAATGGGGGGGAACCTTGTACTTATACGCCCGAACCTCGAAGCAAACCAAAGAAACTGTCTGTGTCTAGGCAATATCGAGATGTGAAAGTACGTGTCCTTCAGGTCGATCGCTGCAAACCAATTCAGTAGCTAAACGCACGTAACAATGCATTCAAGACACACAGATCCAGGATAGGTCACAACCCATTGCTTTTCTTAGATACGATGAATTGAGGGCTGTATCCCTGACCCTATCTCGGCTGGAGGGACAGGCTCTATTGTGTCCTTCGCTAGCAGGACCACAATTTCCAGACAGGACAGAGGCACCATTGTTTGCCACCGAGGTAAATAGGATGCCGCTGAATTTGGGAGGCACCTGGTGAACTGGGTTGTGTAGCCGAGTCTGATTGTCTGAATGAGCCAACGGAAAGGGCTGGGAAGCACTAGCCAGGCCCCAGTCTCCATGTGAGTGGCATCAAAGGGACAATAGACGTACATGTGGAGGGGCAGTGAGGAGTGTTGGACCCCAAACTGGGAAGCGTTGCGTCCAGAGGAAGTGGTGGTGAGTGCATTATAGCACTTACCTGGCTCCATGGATCCCATGAGGGAGTGGCCAGAGATGTGTGAGGAAGCAACGCGTCACCGAAATGCAAGCTATTAGCCTGTGGCGTGGGGGGGAGGCTGGGAGTGAGGAGGCATTGCATCACTCACTGCCAGACTGCACACAGGGTAACCCAGAGACTGAAGGAACTGCTAGAATGAAACAGAAGACTCCCCTCCAGGGGGAAAGAGCAGTGTATTCACCACCTCCTGGGAAAGAGCAGTCCCCTCTATCTCTGGGTCGCCCGAGTCAGGGCTTAGAGTTTCTGCGTCGCTTTCCTGCATGTGGCCCAAAGTTGCAGCCGATGCCATGCCGGAGCAGATGCAGAAACCGCTGCGGGACACTTTCGGTGATGAACAGACTGGGGACCAGCCCTCGGTGGCCTGATGGTGGTGGTCACACACCGGGACAGGATGTGTTTGATGGCCTCCGTCTGTTTTTGGTCTGTCTGAGAGCTATGACAGTGTCAAAAAGGCTGGGTTGGGAGATGGGGGAGTCAAGAAAGTGCACTTTGTCGGCGTTGCACATCTCCACAAGGTTCAGCCAGAGACAGCACTCCTGGAACACCAGAATGGACATCGCCTGGTGAAGGACTCACGCTGTGACCTTATTCACCCAGAGGCAAAGTCGGTCACCGTGTGCGTTTCCTGCATCACCCCGGCTCAGAACTACCCTGTGCAATACAGTGCTTACGGCATGGCTATAAGTCACGCCCCGGCCCGAGTTGTGATCGCAGCATCGCCATGGTTATGCTCTCTATGCTATAAAATGCACTTTTATTTGCTGAAGCACCCAGGGGGGAATCGCTATACTCATCTGTGCCAAACACCGGCAGCAAGTTGATTATTGGATTATATGTGGAAATTGATACGTGGATTATTTTCTTCGCTTCTCTTCTACTCTTTTAGAGATGAATGGGAGAGTGATCGCTCAAACACGGGCAACCACTCAACTCTGAAGCAAAAATTTGAATGAGTGGATGCACGCCACCCTCTTATATACCCATGTGTACGGGGGAGTGACTGGGCATGGAAATTCCACTCGCCAATGTTCATTAGCCTGTTTTTTTTAAGCCCCAGCTGTGTTTTTTGGCAAACGTTGAGAAATCCAGAAATCTCTTGCATCATATTTTTCAAAGTTGTAAATAAAAAAAAGTTTATTGTAGTACGTTTTACAAGACAGTACTACTTCAGTTTTATTTTTTACATCAAAATGTCATGTTAATTCAATGTTACTTGATGTTTCTTTGTTATAATCTGTGAAATTTACTAGCAAAAAAATTTCTAAATGCAAATAGTTTCAGATGAAATCATACACCAGGTTTTTTCAGGCTGTAGAAAAGTGGATTATTATATCAACAATAAAATATATAATCTAATTACAGGTTTGAAAATAATAGTGATATATTTACTCTCTGTGAGAATCAAGAAATGTTTAATTTAATTTGACATGCCTGTGAATTACAGCAAATAAATGACAAATAACCGAGTGTTTTATATAATGCTGGATTATTTGTCCTAATTGTGTTCTTCTGCAAGATTTGGCCCACATCTTTAAATTACTCATGCAACATCACTGGAAGTTAAACCGAATGCACTTTATCAGCATGAATAAATGAGATCTGGCTGTCTAGAAGACCAAAACAGACAAAAGAGATGATTCACAGGTCTATTCCCTCCTGCCTTATCACACCCTAAAAGAGTGAGTAAATGAACTTCCATTAGCAGATAATGATCCTCAAAGAATGCTGACCTTGATTCCAATAGACAGCTAATTGCCTGTTCACACCTGTAACTGTAGTGTTTCTCATCTTTTAAACTGCGAATTAACTACCGCGCCCCAGAAATTTCTAGTGTCACTGTGCCGAAATTAGATGTTCACTAAATTAACTGCCACTTTCTCTCAGACGTCAGCGATATGAAGTTTTGCTCACTTACCGGCGTTGATAAGACTGATTCAAATGAATATCCGTGTACAGCAAAATCTCGCTGAAAGTGGAACGTGAGATAAAAGAGCTTTATCGCGGCCCAGGTTTAAGCGTATACTTTACATATTTAAGGGGATTCTTACATCATGAGCTGGTGTTTTAAGAGGTGCTGGTAAAAGTCAGCCAACAGTCTGCGGAGGTTAACTCAATGAGGCCAGTGCCTTCAACAGGAATATTCATCAGTGAGAATAATCCAGAGCACTGTTAATCCTGCAGACTATCAGTCCTCGACACGGAGGATTGCACCATCACAAAAGTGCCAACGTACAGATATTTCTATGAAACTGTGTTTTGTGAGCTGAAACCCGCTTGGAAACAGGAGTGTTTCTACAGTTACAGCTCTTTTGGGTCCCACGGCTCTTTAAGCCACAGTAAAACTGCCTGCATGCTTTCATTATGAATTTTTGCTGCATGCTTGGGGAAAAAAAGGATAGTAGAGGTCAATATCAATTGTTAGCAGAATAGTTTTCAAGGTGTAATTTAGTGTGAAAATATATAGCAATTCAAACTGGTTTAATATCACTGAATCAACTCAAATAGACCAATATATACCAGCAAAATTATTTTTTGTGGGTTGAATCAAGCGGTGATAGCTCTTGAAGATAATAGTTGCTGGTTACCAATTTTTACAGTGTAGATTTGCCAAGAGAAAAGGCATTTGCCCTTTTATTCCAGAAATGTTTAAAATGTAATTTTCAGCACAGTATGCAATAAAGTCCAGAGGCCAAAAGTGAGTGCTTCTGATCTAAAAATGAGGTTAGTTGTTGTTGTATTAATGAAAATGGTGCCAAGTGATTTTCGTCTTTGGATCATTGTGTAACCGCACTAGTCATCAACACTGACGTGTCATTAGTGTGAGAATATAAACAATTAAAATTGCCTTAAAGCAACCAATGACAAACCTGATGCCTCTGTTAATGAAACTTCTGTCATTATTTACTCATTCTCATGTCACTTTAATCCTCTATGCTTTTAGTTTCCCGTAGAAGTCAAAAGGTGAAATTTGTTCCATTTTAAATAAAGATTTAAACCTTGAATAGTTCACCCAGAATTAAAATAGCTAAAAATGTGCTCAACCTCAGTCCACTCAAGATGTAGATGAGTTTGTTTCTTAATCAGAATGGATTTGGAGAAATATAGCATTGCATCAGTGTCTCAGCAATGGATGCTCTGCAGTGAATGGGTGCCGTCAGAATGAGAGTCCAAACAGCTGATAAAAACATCACAATAATCCACAAGTAATCCACACCACTCCAGTGCATCAGTTAACATCTGGAGAAGACAAAAGCTGAAACAAATCCAGCATTAAGATGTTTTAACTTCAAACTGAGTCCATAATCCATAATAATACTTCCTCCAGTGAAAAAGTGTTCTGGTCTGAATCAGAAGAGACATCTGCTCATGCAAACCAACAAATGTCGCTGGATTTTGATGTGATAGACAACAGGAGATGGACTTTTTCACTGGAGGAAGCATTATTATGGATTATGTACTTGTATTTTAGCTAGAACCAATGGTTTAAAGTTAAAACATCTTAATGCTGGATTTGTTTCAGCTTTTGTCTTCTCCAGATGTTAACTGATGGACTGGAGTGCTGTGGATTACTTGTGGATTATTGTGATGTTTTTATCAGCTGTTTGAACTCTCATTCTGACGGCACCCATTCACTGCAGAGCATCCATTGCTGAGACACTGATGCAGTGCTACATTTCTACAAACCTGATGAAGAAACAAATTAATCTACATCTCGGATGACCTGAGGGTGAGGACATTTCCAGCTAATTATTTTGTTTTGTTGAACTGCTGCCATTTATTTTGAATTTTTCTTCTGTAAAAAAAAACACAAAAAAACCCCCACTTGCATTCTTATGTAAACTCTTATTAGAAACTGCCATGACATCTCTTAACTTCCCCTCACCCACTCAAGCAACATTTTTATAAGATCACTTTCTAATGTCAGCCTTGCATATCTTTTGTCGAGCGATAGATGTGCGAGTTTCAGCCGAGCGTGGTAACCTTTTCCCGCACCGAAACAAAGATGTAAATTTGCCTTTTGTTTCCATTGAGGCTGAGCGTCTGACACTTGAGATTACGGCCAGCGTAACCTTAATCCACTCCAGGATGGCTGTACGTTCTCCGATTTAAAGCAGCTCTTTCATATCGTGCAAACCTCAAAGCCACATCTGAGACGCCTGTGAATGGTGTTGTCACAACACAGGTGGAATGTAAACCGTGCGGTGATTCAACGTGAAACTCCCTCACTCGCTCTCATGCCTGCCAAACAAAGGGAAGAGGCCTTGAAACATTTCTACCTTTACCTGCGTGTGTGTGTGTGTGTGTGTGCAATGGGTTAACGGAGACTTCCTGTGATTTAACGCAGTCTAAGGATGAAACCGGCTGAATGTCTGTGCTCAGCAGAGAAACAGTGCTGGAGGCAATTTAAAGTCAAAAACCATTAAATTACCTGGCGTCTGGTGTCCGCCGTACAGTACGCCTTTAAAGAGCTGCAGAGGTGAACTCAAGACATCTCAGCCACATGAGAATTCATTGAGAATTTGATATTTTCACACTGAAGGCACTGTTAACATCATCTGCACTCAGGAGGTGCTGTGAAAGAAAACAAAGGAGGTGGAGAGGAAGAGAGAGAACGTACTGTTTAACACTCGAATGAGGTCAGAAATACTAATTCTGAACATGTTCTACGTCACTTTACAAGAAAAACATGCTAGAGAAAATTTTGCTATTTGCAATTCTTCTTTTTTGTGTGTGTGTGTGAAAAATAAGTGTGCTTAACTGTACTGAATGTGCACTTGTACACTTGCACTTGTGAACTTAAAATCTTAAAAGTATATATATATATATATATATAGTGTTGACTAAGTTACTCAAAAAACGAATCCACTACAGATTACCAATTACTACTTTAGAATTGCAATTTGATTACATTACTGATTACTGGAAGTAAAAAAAAAGTAATCAGATTACCAATTACTTTCAAACCTACTTCAAATATTAAAAGTATATTTAAAAATAACTGTACTTGCAGATAATATAATATTAATGAAATAAAAGGCCACTTAAGTGACTTAAAGAGAGACATATTCATGAATGTGTTTCTTAACACTTTAGCAGACTTTTAAACATGCATTTGTAATAATATCAGATTAAAAGCTTTGAATCATTGTTTAAATCTGTTATCATGCTGTAATGAAATACACTTATACTAAAGCACAAGTATGATTATTTGAACTGTAGTGTGTTATTAGCATTGTTGGGTTATTCAAAGTTATTCAAAGTAATCCACTACAGATGACTAATTACTACTTTAGAATTGCAATACGATAGCATTACTGATTACTGCATGTGAAAAGAAATCACATTGCTAGTTACTTTCAAGTTACTTTCAAAACCTACAAAGTGACACTCGTAGTTCTTTCAGTAATTTAATATTGACTGAAAAATATTGTAGAAAAACAGCGTGACTTAAATATCCTGTGCATTTCTAGACGACAGCTGAAAAATCTCCACATAAACCTGCCTAACAATGAAAATGGTAGTATCTATAAACATGTCTGTGGTGGTGTTGCAGTGGTGTACTTGAAGTGAGATGCCTTTATAATGTTTGGGAATTTGTTGCGAATGTCCAGCTCTAATCCAGAAGATGTAAAGTACTCCATGACTTCTGATTCTGTAGAAAAAAGAAAAACTTGTGATCATCTAAAGTATATTTAAAAATAACTGTACTTGCAGATAATATAATATTAATGAAATAAAAGGCCACTTAAGTGACTTAAAGAGAGACATATTCATGAATGTGTTTCTTAACACTTTAGCAGACTTTTAAACATGCATTTGTAATAATATCAGATTAAAAGCTTTGAATCATTGTTTAAATCTGTTATCATGCTGTAATGAAATACACTTATACTAAAGCACAAGTAGGATTATTTGAACTGTAGTGCGTTATTAGCATTGTTGGGTAAGTTATTCAAAGTAATCCACTACAGATTACTAATTACTATTTTAGAATTGCAATATGATTGCATTACTGATTACTGCATGTGAAAAGAAATCACATTGCTAGTTACTTTCAAGTTACTTTCAAAACCTACAAAGTGACACTCGTAGTTCTTTCAGTAATTTAATATTGACTGAAAAATATTGTAGAAAAACAGCGTGACTTAAATATACTGTGCATTTCTAGACGACAGCTGA
Organism: Sinocyclocheilus grahami; assembly: GCF_001515645.1. Lineage (NCBI taxonomy): Eukaryota > Metazoa > Chordata > Actinopteri > Cypriniformes > Cyprinidae > Sinocyclocheilus > Sinocyclocheilus grahami. The sequence continues at coordinate 622,816 of NW_015505833.1, forward strand.
AAAATCTCCACATAAACCTGCCTAACAATGAAAATGGTAGTATCTATAAACATGTCTGTGGTGGTGTTGCAATGGTGTACTTGAAGTGAGATGCCTTTATAATGTTTGGGAATTTGTTGCGAATGTCCAGCTCTAATCCAGAAGATGTAAAGTACTCCATGACTTCTGATTCTGCAGGAAAAATAAAAACTTGTGATCATCTTCAAACACACACACACACACACACACACACATACACACACACACACACACACACACAC